>NC_091184.1:497546-795046 GCF_040958095.1 Procambarus clarkii | reverse complement strand
AAGTGAAGATTAAATAATCTTTGGACAACACCCACCAGTGGGACTCGAACCCAGAAAGCACAACTACCTTCCAGTAGCAGGCATAACTAGTATGCTTTAACCCACTACACCATCAGACCTTTCAAAAGAAGTAGATAGTTCGAGATATATATATCTCAAACATCTCTACTTCCCGAAGGCACCAGATGAGTGTGGGGTCAGTCTGCATTTTCCATCAAGCCACTGTCAATGTGAGAGAACTCGTGTCCAGCTTATAAGCCTATACTTGCATAAACCACAAGTGAAGATTAAATAATCTTTGGACAACACCCACCAGTGGGACTCGAACCCAGAAAGCACAACTACCTTCCAGTAGCAGGCATAACTAGTATGCTTTAACCCACTACACCATCAGACCTTTCAAAAGAAGTAGATAGTTCGAGATATATATATCTCAAACATCTCTACTTCCCGAAGGCACCAGATGAGTGTGGGGTCAGTCTGCATTTTCCATCAAGCCACTGTCAATGTGAGAGAACTCGTGTCCAGCTTATAAGCCTATACTTGCATAAACCACAAGTGAAGATTAAATAATCTTTGGACAACACCCACCAGTGGGACTCGAACCCAGAAAGCACAACTACCTTCCAGTAGCAGGCATAACTAGTATGCTTTAACCCACTACACCATCAGACCTTTCAAAAGAAGTAGATAGTTCGAGATATATATATCTCAAACATCTCTACTTCCCGAAGGCACCAGATGAGTGTGGGGTCAGTCTGCATTTTCCATCAAGCCACTGTCAATGTGAGAGAACTCGTGTCCAGCTTATAAGCCTATACTTGCATAAACCACAAGTGAAGATTAAATAATCTTTGGACAACACCCACCAGTGGGACTCGAACCCAGAAAGCACAACTACCTTCCAGTAGCAGGCATAACTAGTATGCTTTAACCCACTACACCATCAGACCTTTCAAAAGAAGTAGATAGTTCGAGATATATATATCTCAAACATCTCTACTTCCCGAAGGCACCAGATGAGTGTGGGGTCAGTCTGCATTTTCCATCAAGCCACTGTCAATGTGAGAGAACTCGTGTCCAGCTTATAAGCCTATACTTGCATAAACCACAAGTGAAGATTAAATAATCTTTGGACAACACCCACCAGTGGGACTCGAACCCAGAAAGCACAACTACCTTCCAGTAGCAGGCATAACTAGTATGCTTTAACCCACTACACCATCAGACCTTTCAAAAGAAGTAGATAGTTCGAGATATATATATCTCAAACATCTCTACTTCCCGAAGGCACCAGATGAGTGTGGGGTCAGTCTGCATTTTCCATCAAGCCACTGTCAATGTGAGAGAACTCGTGTCCAGCTTATAAGCCTATACTTGCATAAACCACAAGTGAAGATTAAATAATCTTTGGACAACACCCACCAGTGGGACTCGAACCCAGAAAGCACAACTACCTTCCAGTAGCAGGCATAACTAGTATGCTTTAACCCACTACACCATCAGACCTTTCAAAAGAAGTAGATAGTTCGAGATATATATATCTCAAACATCTCTACTTCCCGAAGGCACCAGATGAGTGTGGGGTCAGTCTGCATTTTCCATCAAGCCACTGTCAATGTGAGAGAACTCGTGTCCAGCTTATAAGCCTATACTTGCATAAACCACAAGTGAAGATTAAATAATCTTTGGACAACACCCACCAGTGGGACTCGAACCCAGAAAGCACAACTACCTTCCAGTAGCAGGCATAACTAGTATGCTTTAACCCACTACACCATCAGACCTTTCAAAAGAAGTAGATAGTTCGAGATATATATATCTCAAACATCTCTACTTCCCGAAGGCACCAGATGAGTGTGGGGTCAGTCTGCATTTTCCATCAAGCCACTGTCAATGTGAGAGAACTCGTGTCCAGCTTATAAGCCTATACTTGCATAAACCACAAGTGAAGATTAAATAATCTTTGGACAACACCCACCAGTGGGACTCGAACCCAGAAAGCACAACTACCTTCCAGTAGCAGGCATAACTAGTATGCTTTAACCCACTACACCATCAGACCTTTCAAAAGAAGTAGATAGTTCGAGATATATATATCTCAAACATCTCTACTTCCCGAAGGCACCAGATGAGTGTGGGGTCAGTCTGCATTTTCCATCAAGCCACTGTCAATGTGAGAGAACTCGTGTCCAGCTTATAAGCCTATACTTGCATAAACCACAAGTGAAGATTAAATAATCTTTGGACAACACCCACCAGTGGGACTCGAACCCAGAAAGCACAACTACCTTCCAGTAGCAGGCATAACTAGTATGCTTTAACCCACTACACCATCAGACCTTTCAAAAGAAGTAGATAGTTCGAGATATATATATCTCAAACATCTCTACTTCCCGAAGGCACCAGATGAGTGTGGGGTCAGTCTGCATTTTCCATCAAGCCACTGTCAATGTGAGAGAACTCGTGTCCAGCTTATAAGCCTATACTTGCATAAACCACAAGTGAAGATTAAATAATCTTTGGACAACACCCACCAGTGGGACTCGAACCCAGAAAGCACAACTACCTTCCAGTAGCAGGCATAACTAGTATGCTTTAACCCACTACACCATCAGACCTTTCAAAAGAAGTAGATAGTTCGAGATATATATATCTCAAACATCTCTACTTCCCGAAGGCACCAGATGAGTGTGGGGTCAGTCTGCATTTTCCATCAAGCCACTGTCAATGTGAGAGAACTCGTGTCCAGCTTATAAGCCTATACTTGCATAAACCACAAGTGAAGATTAAATAATCTTTGGACAACACCCACCAGTGGGACTCGAACCCAGAAAGCACAACTACCTTCCAGTAGCAGGCATAACTAGTATGCTTTAACCCACTACACCATCAGACCTTTCAAAAGAAGTAGATAGTTCGAGATATATATATCTCAAACATCTCTACTTCCCGAAGGCACCAGATGAGTGTGGGGTCAGTCTGCATTTTCCATCAAGCCACTGTCAATGTGAGAGAACTCGTGTCCAGCTTATAAGCCTATACTTGCATAAACCACAAGTGAAGATTAAATAATCTTTGGACAACACCCACCAGTGGGACTCGAACCCAGAAAGCACAACTACCTTCCAGTAGCAGGCATAACTAGTATGCTTTAACCCACTACACCATCAGACCTTTCAAAAGAAGTAGATAGTTCGAGATATATATATCTCAAACATCTCTACTTCCCGAAGGCACCAGATGAGTGTGGGGTCAGTCTGCATTTTCCATCAAGCCACTGTCAATGTGAGAGAACTCGTGTCCAGCTTATAAGCCTATACTTGCATAAACCACAAGTGAAGATTAAATAATCTTTGGACAACACCCACCAGTGGGACTCGAACCCAGAAAGCACAACTACCTTCCAGTAGCAGGCATAACTAGTATGCTTTAACCCACTACACCATCAGACCTTTCAAAAGAAGTAGATAGTTCGAGATATATATATCTCAAACATCTCTACTTCCCGAAGGCACCAGATGAGTGTGGGGTCAGTCTGCATTTTCCATCAAGCCACTGTCAATGTGAGAGAACTCGTGTCCAGCTTATAAGCCTATACTTGCATAAACCACAAGTGAAGATTAAATAATCTTTGGACAACACCCACCAGTGGGACTCGAACCCAGAAAGCACAACTACCTTCCAGTAGCAGGCATAACTAGTATGCTTTAACCCACTACACCATCAGACCTTTCAAAAGAAGTAGATAGTTCGAGATATATATATCTCAAACATCTCTACTTCCCGAAGGCACCAGATGAGTGTGGGGTCAGTCTGCATTTTCCATCAAGCCACTGTCAATGTGAGAGAACTCGTGTCCAGCTTATAAGCCTATACTTGCATAAACCACAAGTGAAGATTAAATAATCTTTGGACAACACCCACCAGTGGGACTCGAACCCAGAAAGCACAACTACCTTCCAGTAGCAGGCATAACTAGTATGCTTTAACCCACTACACCATCAGACCTTTCAAAAGAAGTAGATAGTTCGAGATATATATATCTCAAACATCTCTACTTCCCGAAGGCACCAGATGAGTGTGGGGTCAGTCTGCATTTTCCATCAAGCCACTGTCAATGTGAGAGAACTCGTGTCCAGCTTATAAGCCTATACTTGCATAAACCACAAGTGAAGATTAAATAATCTTTGGACAACACCCACCAGTGGGACTCGAACCCAGAAAGCACAACTACCTTCCAGTAGCAGGCATAACTAGTATGCTTTAACCCACTACACCATCAGACCTTTCAAAAGAAGTAGATAGTTCGAGATATATATATCTCAAACATCTCTACTTCCCGAAGGCACCAGATGAGTGTGGGGTCAGTCTGCATTTTCCATCAAGCCACTGTCAATGTGAGAGAACTCGTGTCCAGCTTATAAGCCTATACTTGCATAAACCACAAGTGAAGATTAAATAATCTTTGGACAACACCCACCAGTGGGACTCGAACCCAGAAAGCACAACTACCTTCCAGTAGCAGGCATAACTAGTATGCTTTAACCCACTACACCATCAGACCTTTCAAAAGAAGTAGATAGTTCGAGATATATATATCTCAAACATCTCTACTTCCCGAAGGCACCAGATGAGTGTGGGGTCAGTCTGCATTTTCCATCAAGCCACTGTCAATGTGAGAGAACTCGTGTCCAGCTTATAAGCCTATACTTGCATAAACCACAAGTGAAGATTAAATAATCTTTGGACAACACCCACCAGTGGGACTCGAACCCAGAAAGCACAACTACCTTCCAGTAGCAGGCATAACTAGTATGCTTTAACCCACTACACCATCAGACCTTTCAAAAGAAGTAGATAGTTCGAGATATATATATCTCAAACATCTCTACTTCCCGAAGGCACCAGATGAGTGTGGGGTCAGTCTGCATTTTCCATCAAGCCACTGTCAATGTGAGAGAACTCGTGTCCAGCTTATAAGCCTATACTTGCATAAACCACAAGTGAAGATTAAATAATCTTTGGACAACACCCACCAGTGGGACTCGAACCCAGAAAGCACAACTACCTTCCAGTAGCAGGCATAACTAGTATGCTTTAACCCACTACACCATCAGACCTTTCAAAAGAAGTAGATAGTTCGAGATATATATATCTCAAACATCTCTACTTCCCGAAGGCACCAGATGAGTGTGGGGTCAGTCTGCATTTTCCATCAAGCCACTGTCAATGTGAGAGAACTCGTGTCCAGCTTATAAGCCTATACTTGCATAAACCACAAGTGAAGATTAAATAATCTTTGGACAACACCCACCAGTGGGACTCGAACCCAGAAAGCACAACTACCTTCCAGTAGCAGGCATAACTAGTATGCTTTAACCCACTACACCATCAGACCTTTCAAAAGAAGTAGATAGTTCGAGATATATATATCTCAAACATCTCTACTTCCCGAAGGCACCAGATGAGTGTGGGGTCAGTCTGCATTTTCCATCAAGCCACTGTCAATGTGAGAGAACTCGTGTCCAGCTTATAAGCCTATACTTGCATAAACCACAAGTGAAGATTAAATAATCTTTGGACAACACCCACCAGTGGGACTCGAACCCAGAAAGCACAACTACCTTCCAGTGTGCTTTCTGGGTCCGAAGGCACACTCATCTGGTGCCTTCGGGAAGTAGAGATGTTTGAGATATATATATCTCGAACTATCTACTTCTTTTGAAAGGTCTGATGGTGTAGTGGGTTAAAGCATACTAGTTATGCCTGCTACTGGAAGGTAGTTGTGCTTTCTGGGTTCGAGTCCCACTGGTGGGTGTTGTCCAAAGATTATTTAATCTTCACTTGTGGTTTATGCAAGTATAGGCTTATAAGCTGGACACGAGTTCTCTCACATTGACAGTGGCTTGATGGAAAATGCAGACTGACCCCACACTCATCTGGTGCCTTCGGGAAGTAGAGATGTTTGAGATATATATATCTCGAACTATCTACTTCTTTTGAAAGGTCTGATGGTGTAGTGGGTTAAAGCATACTAGTTATGCCTGCTACTGGAAGGTAGTTGTGCTTTCTGGGTTCGAGTCCCACTGGTGGGTGTTGTCCAAAGATTATTTAATCTTCACTTGTGGTTTATGCAAGTATAGGCTTATAAGCTGGACACGAGTTCTCTCACATTGACAGTGGCTTGATGGAAAATGCAGACTGACCCCACACTCATCTGGTGCCTTCGGGAAGTAGAGATGTTTGAGATATATATATCTCGAACTATCTACTTCTTTTGAAAGGTCTGATGGTGTAGTGGGTTAAAGCATACTAGTTATGCCTGCTACTGGAAGGTAGTTGTGCTTTCTGGGTTCGAGTCCCACTGGTGGGTGTTGTCCAAAGATTATTTAATCTTCACTTGTGGTTTATGCAAGTATAGGCTTATAAGCTGGACACGAGTTCTCTCACATTGACAGTGGCTTGATGGAAAATGCAGACTGACCCCACACTCATCTGGTGCCTTCGGGAAGTAGAGATGTTTGAGATATATATATCTCGAACTATCTACTTCTTTTGAAAGGTCTGATGGTGTAGTGGGTTAAAGCATACTAGTTATGCCTGCTACTGGAAGGTAGTTGTGCTTTCTGGGTTCGAGTCCCACTGGTGGGTGTTGTCCAAAGATTATTTAATCTTCACTTGTGGTTTATGCAAGTATAGGCTTATAAGCTGGACACGAGTTCTCTCACATTGACAGTGGCTTGATGGAAAATGCAGACTGACCCCACACTCATCTGGTGCCTTCGGGAAGTAGAGATGTTTGAGATATATATATCTCGAACTATCTACTTCTTTTGAAAGGTCTGATGGTGTAGTGGGTTAAAGCATACTAGTTATGCCTGCTACTGGAAGGTAGTTGTGCTTTCTGGGTTCGAGTCCCACTGGTGGGTGTTGTCCAAAGATTATTTAATCTTCACTTGTGGTTTATGCAAGTATAGGCTTATAAGCTGGACACGAGTTCTCTCACATTGACAGTGGCTTGATGGAAAATGCAGACTGACCCCACACTCATCTGGTGCCTTCGGGAAGTAGAGATGTTTGAGATATATATATCTCGAACTATCTACTTCTTTTGAAAGGTCTGATGGTGTAGTGGGTTAAAGCATACTAGTTATGCCTGCTACTGGAAGGTAGTTGTGCTTTCTGGGTTCGAGTCCCACTGGTGGGTGTTGTCCAAAGATTATTTAATCTTCACTTGTGGTTTATGCAAGTATAGGCTTATAAGCTGGACACGAGTTCTCTCACATTGACAGTGGCTTGATGGAAAATGCAGACTGACCCCACACTCATCTGGTGCCTTCGGGAAGTAGAGATGTTTGAGATATATATATCTCGAACTATCTACTTCTTTTGAAAGGTCTGATGGTGTAGTGGGTTAAAGCATACTAGTTATGCCTGCTACTGGAAGGTAGTTGTGCTTTCTGGGTTCGAGTCCCACTGGTGGGTGTTGTCCAAAGATTATTTAATCTTCACTTGTGGTTTATGCAAGTATAGGCTTATAAGCTGGACACGAGTTCTCTCACATTGACAGTGGCTTGATGGAAAATGCAGACTGACCCCACACTCATCTGGTGCCTTCGGGAAGTAGAGATGTTTGAGATATATATATCTCGAACTATCTACTTCTTTTGAAAGGTCTGATGGTGTAGTGGGTTAAAGCATACTAGTTATGCCTGCTACTGGAAGGTAGTTGTGCTTTCTGGGTTCGAGTCCCACTGGTGGGTGTTGTCCAAAGATTATTTAATCTTCACTTGTGGTTTATGCAAGTATAGGCTTATAAGCTGGACACGAGTTCTCTCACATTGACAGTGGCTTGATGGAAAATGCAGACTGACCCCACACTCATCTGGTGCCTTCGGGAAGTAGAGATGTTTGAGATATATATATCTCGAACTATCTACTTCTTTTGAAAGGTCTGATGGTGTAGTGGGTTAAAGCATACTAGTTATGCCTGCTACTGGAAGGTAGTTGTGCTTTCTGGGTTCGAGTCCCACTGGTGGGTGTTGTCCAAAGATTATTTAATCTTCACTTGTGGTTTATGCAAGTATAGGCTTATAAGCTGGACACGAGTTCTCTCACATTGACAGTGGCTTGATGGAAAATGCAGACTGACCCCACACTCATCTGGTGCCTTCGGGAAGTAGAGATGTTTGAGATATATATATCTCGAACTATCTACTTCTTTTGAAAGGTCTGATGGTGTAGTGGGTTAAAGCATACTAGTTATGCCTGCTACTGGAAGGTAGTTGTGCTTTCTGGGTTCGAGTCCCACTGGTGGGTGTTGTCCAAAGATTATATATATATATATATATATATATATATATATATATATATATAGTGTGTGTGTGTGTAATTACCTAAGTGTAGTTACAGGATGAGACAGTCTTCCCAGCACTCTTTGTCATATAACGCTTTGAAACTACTGACAGTCTTGGCCTCCACCACCTTCTCACCTAACTTGTTCCAACCGTCTACCACTCTATTTGCGAAAGTGAATTTTCTTATATTTCTTTAGCATCTGTGTTAAGCTAGTTTCAATCTATGACCTCCTGTTCTTGAAGTTCCAGGTCTCAGGAAATCTTCCCTGTCGATTTTATCAATTCCTGTTACTATTTTGTATGTAGTGATCATATCACCTCTTTCTTCTGTCTTTTAGTTTTGGCATATTTAATGCCTCTAACCTCTCCTCGTAGCTCTTGCCCTTCGGTTCTGGGAGCCACTTAGTAGCATGTCTTTGCACCTTTTCCAGTTTGTTGATGTGCCTCTTAAGATATGGGCCAACTTCTGTTGTTGGGCACCCCACAACAGCTGCATATTCTAGCTTTGGCGTAACAAAAGTCATGAACAATTTCTTTAGTATATTACCATCCATGTATTTAAACGCAATTCTAAAGTTAGAAAGCGTAGCATAGGCTCCTCGCACAATATTCTTTATGTGGTCCTCAGGTGATAGTTTTCTATCTAGAACCACCCCTAGATCTCTTTCTTTATCAGAATTCTTTAAAGATTTCTCACATAATGTATAGGTTGTGTGGGGTCTATGTTCTCCTGTTCCACATTCCATAACATGGCATTTATTAACATTAAATTCCATTTGCCAAGTGGTGCTCCATATACTTATTTTATCCAGGTTTTCTTGAAGGGCATGACAATCATCTAAATTTCTTATCCTTCCTATTATCTTAGCATCATCAGCAAACATGTTCATGTAATTCTGTATACCAACTGGTAGATCATTTATGTAGACAATAAACATCACTGGTGCAAGAACTGAACCCTGTGGTACTCCACTTGTGACATTTCTCCAGTCCGATACATAGCCTCTGATTACTGCCCTCATTTTTCTATCAGTCAGAAAATTTTGCATCCATGTTAGAAGCTTACCTGTCACCCCTCCAATATTTTCCAGTTTCCAGAACAACCTCTCTATGTGGAACTCTGTCGAATGCCTTTTTTAGGTCCAGATAGATGCAGTCAACCCAACCATCTCTTTCCTGTAATATATCTGTTGCTCGATCATAGAAACTGAGTAAATTCGATACACAGGATCTTCCAAATCGAAAACCATACTGTCTGTCTGAAATTATATCATTTCTCTCCAGGTGTTCTACCCATTTAGTTGTAATTATTTTTTCCAATATTCCAATTCCATTTTTTTCCAATAATGTGTGTGTGTGTGTGTATATTTGTGTTGTTGAATATGACCGAAAGTCATAGTCTTTCTGCCCCTCTCCTTACTGCTATTGTTGTTTCTCGCATCTTTGTATTGCTTGTATGTTTGGCCAATTTTTCCCTTTTTCCTAGTTCTGCATCTCTGCTTTAGTATAAATTTTGTTGTGCCATTATCATATATTTCACAAAACTTGACATACATCTCATTTACTTCATGTCCTAACAGCAAGTGTTTGTCAAATTCCTTAAGGAAATATCTGAGTTCCCCATAATGACCTCTCCACAAGTCAGGTTTTTCAACTGCTTCAAGCTCATTTTCTTCCAGATTATAATGCATTGCATACTTTATTCCCAAAAAGACATGGTCACTTTTACCCAAGTGCTGGACACGAGTTCTCTCACATTGACAGTGGCTTGATGGAAAATGCAGACTGACCCCACACTCATCTGGTGCCTTCGGGAAGTAGAGATGTTTGAGATATATATATCTCGAACTATCTACTTCTTTTGAAAGGTCTGATGGTGTAGTGGGTTAAAGCATACTAGTTATGCCTGCTACTGGAAGGTAGTTGTGCTTTCTGGGTTCGAGTCCCACTGGTGGGTGTTGTCCAAAGATTATTTAATCTTCACTTGTGGTTTATGCAAGTATAGGCTTATAAGCTGGACACGAGTTCTCTCACATTGACAGTGGCTTGATGGAAAATGCAGACTGACCCCACACTCATCTGGTGCCTTCGGGAAGTAGAGATGTTTGAGATATATATATCTCGAACTATCTACTTCTTTTGAAAGGTCTGATGGTGTAGTGGGTTAAAGCATACTAGTTATGCCTGCTACTGGAAGGTAGTTGTGCTTTCTGGGTTCGAGTCCCACTGGTGGGTGTTGTCCAAAGATTATTTAATCTTCACTTGTGGTTTATGCAAGTATAGGCTTATAAGCTGGACACGAGTTCTCTCACATTGACAGTGGCTTGATGGAAAATGCAGACTGACCCCACACTCATCTGGTGCCTTCGGGAAGTAGAGATGTTTGAGATATATATATCTCGAACTATCTACTTCTTTTGAAAGGTCTGATGGTGTAGTGGGTTAAAGCATACTAGTTATGCCTGCTACTGGAAGGTAGTTGTGCTTTCTGGGTTCGAGTCCCACTGGTGGGTGTTGTCCAAAGATTATTTAATCTTCACTTGTGGTTTATGCAAGTATAGGCTTATAAGCTGGACACGAGTTCTCTCACATTGACAGTGGCTTGATGGAAAATGCAGACTGACCCCACACTCATCTGGTGCCTTCGGGAAGTAGAGATGTTTGAGATATATATATCTCGAACTATCTACTTCTTTTGAAAGGTCTGATGGTGTAGTGGGTTAAAGCATACTAGTTATGCCTGCTACTGGAAGGTAGTTGTGCTTTCTGGGTTCGAGTCCCACTGGTGGGTGTTGTCCAAAGATTATTTAATCTTCACTTGTGGTTTATGCAAGTATAGGCTTATAAGCTGGACACGAGTTCTCTCACATTGACAGTGGCTTGATGGAAAATGCAGACTGACCCCACACTCATCTGGTGCCTTCGGGAAGTAGAGATGTTTGAGATATATATATCTCGAACTATCTACTTCTTTTGAAAGGTCTGATGGTGTAGTGGGTTAAAGCATACTAGTTATGCCTGCTACTGGAAGGTAGTTGTGCTTTCTGGGTTCGAGTCCCACTGGTGGGTGTTGTCCAAAGATTATTTAATCTTCACTTGTGGTTTATGCAAGTATAGGCTTATAAGCTGGACACGAGTTCTCTCACATTGACAGTGGCTTGATGGAAAATGCAGACTGACCCCACACTCATCTGGTGCCTTCGGGAAGTAGAGATGTTTGAGATATATATATCTCGAACTATCTACTTCTTTTGAAAGGTCTGATGGTGTAGTGGGTTAAAGCATACTAGTTATGCCTGCTACTGGAAGGTAGTTGTGCTTTCTGGGTTCGAGTCCCACTGGTGGGTGTTGTCCAAAGATTATTTAATCTTCACTTGTGGTTTATGCAAGTATAGGCTTATAAGCTGGACACGAGTTCTCTCACATTGACAGTGGCTTGATGGAAAATGCAGACTGACCCCACACTCATCTGGTGCCTTCGGGAAGTAGAGATGTTTGAGATATATATATCTCGAACTATCTACTTCTTTTGAAAGGTCTGATGGTGTAGTGGGTTAAAGCATACTAGTTATGCCTGCTACTGGAAGGTAGTTGTGCTTTCTGGGTTCGAGTCCCACTGGTGGGTGTTGTCCAAAGATTATTTAATCTTCACTTGTGGTTTATGCAAGTATAGGCTTATAAGCTGGACACGAGTTCTCTCACATTGACAGTGGCTTGATGGAAAATGCAGACTGACCCCACACTCATCTGGTGCCTTCGGGAAGTAGAGATGTTTGAGATATATATATCTCGAACTATCTACTTCTTTTGAAAGGTCTGATGGTGTAGTGGGTTAAAGCATACTAGTTATGCCTGCTACTGGAAGGTAGTTGTGCTTTCTGGGTTCGAGTCCCACTGGTGGGTGTTGTCCAAAGATTATTTAATCTTCACTTGTGGTTTATGCAAGTATAGGCTTATAAGCTGGACACGAGTTCTCTCACATTGACAGTGGCTTGATGGAAAATGCAGACTGACCCCACACTCATCTGGTGCCTTCGGGAAGTAGAGATGTTTGAGATATATATATCTCGAACTATCTACTTCTTTTGAAAGGTCTGATGGTGTAGTGGGTTAAAGCATACTAGTTATGCCTGCTACTGGAAGGTAGTTGTGCTTTCTGGGTTCGAGTCCCACTGGTGGGTGTTGTCCAAAGATTATTTAATCTTCACTTGTGGTTTATGCAAGTATAGGCTTATAAGCTGGACACGAGTTCTCTCACATTGACAGTGGCTTGATGGAAAATGCAGACTGACCCCACACTCATCTGGTGCCTTCGGGAAGTAGAGATGTTTGAGATATATATATCTCGAACTATCTACTTCTTTTGAAAGGTCTGATGGTGTAGTGGGTTAAAGCATACTAGTTATGCCTGCTACTGGAAGGTAGTTGTGCTTTCTGGGTTCGAGTCCCACTGGTGGGTGTTGTCCAAAGATTATTTAATCTTCACTTGTGGTTTATGCAAGTATAGGCTTATAAGCTGGACACGAGTTCTCTCACATTGACAGTGGCTTGATGGAAAATGCAGACTGACCCCACACTCATCTGGTGCCTTCGGGAAGTAGAGATGTTTGAGATATATATATCTCGAACTATCTACTTCTTTTGAAAGGTCTGATGGTGTAGTGGGTTAAAGCATACTAGTTATGCCTGCTACTGGAAGGTAGTTGTGCTTTCTGGGTTCGAGTCCCACTGGTGGGTGTTGTCCAAAGATTATTTAATCTTCACTTGTGGTTTATGCAAGTATAGGCTTATAAGCTGGACACGAGTTCTCTCACATTGACAGTGGCTTGATGGAAAATGCAGACTGACCCCACACTCATCTGGTGCCTTCGGGAAGTAGAGATGTTTGAGATATATATATCTCGAACTATCTACTTCTTTTGAAAGGTCTGATGGTGTAGTGGGTTAAAGCATACTAGTTATGCCTGCTACTGGAAGGTAGTTGTGCTTTCTGGGTTCGAGTCCCACTGGTGGGTGTTGTCCAAAGATTATTTAATCTTCACTTGTGGTTTATGCAAGTATAGGCTTATAAGCTGGACACGAGTTCTCTCACATTGACAGTGGCTTGATGGAAAATGCAGACTGACCCCACACTCATCTGGTGCCTTCGGGAAGTAGAGATGTTTGAGATATATATATCTCGAACTATCTACTTCTTTTGAAAGGTCTGATGGTGTAGTGGGTTAAAGCATACTAGTTATGCCTGCTACTGGAAGGTAGTTGTGCTTTCTGGGTTCGAGTCCCACTGGTGGGTGTTGTCCAAAGATTATTTAATCTTCACTTGTGGTTTATGCAAGTATAGGCTTATAAGCTGGACACGAGTTCTCTCACATTGACAGTGGCTTGATGGAAAATGCAGACTGACCCCACACTCATCTGGTGCCTTCGGGAAGTAGAGATGTTTGAGATATATATATCTCGAACTATCTACTTCTTTTGAAAGGTCTGATGGTGTAGTGGGTTAAAGCATACTAGTTATGCCTGCTACTGGAAGGTAGTTGTGCTTTCTGGGTTCGAGTCCCACTGGTGGGTGTTGTCCAAAGATTATTTAATCTTCACTTGTGGTTTATGCAAGTATAGGCTTATAAGCTGGACACGAGTTCTCTCACATTGACAGTGGCTTGATGGAAAATGCAGACTGACCCCACACTCATCTGGTGCCTTCGGGAAGTAGAGATGTTTGAGATATATATATCTCGAACTATCTACTTCTTTTGAAAGGTCTGATGGTGTAGTGGGTTAAAGCATACTAGTTATGCCTGCTACTGGAAGGTAGTTGTGCTTTCTGGGTTCGAGTCCCACTGGTGGGTGTTGTCCAAAGATTATTTAATCTTCACTTGTGGTTTATGCAAGTATAGGCTTATAAGCTGGACACGAGTTCTCTCACATTGACAGTGGCTTGATGGAAAATGCAGACTGACCCCACACTCATCTGGTGCCTTCGGGAAGTAGAGATGTTTGAGATATATATATCTCGAACTATCTACTTCTTTTGAAAGGTCTGATGGTGTAGTGGGTTAAAGCATACTAGTTATGCCTGCTACTGGAAGGTAGTTGTGCTTTCTGGGTTCGAGTCCCACTGGTGGGTGTTGTCCAAAGATTATATATATATATATATATATATATATATATATATATATATAGTGTGTGTGTGTGTAATTACCTAAGTGTAGTTACAGGATGAGACAGTCTTCCCAGCACTCTTTGTCATATAACGCTTTGAAACTACTGACAGTCTTGGCCTCCACCACCTTCTCACCTAACTTGTTCCAACCGTCTACCACTCTATTTGCGAAAGTGAATTTTCTTATATTTCTTTAGCATCTGTGTTAAGCTAGTTTCAATCTATGACCTCCTGTTCTTGAAGTTCCAGGTCTCAGGAAATCTTCCCTGTCGATTTTATCAATTCCTGTTACTATTTTGTATGTAGTGATCATATCACCTCTTTCTTCTGTCTTTTAGTTTTGGCATATTTAATGCCTCTAACCTCTCCTCGTAGCTCTTGCCCTTCGGTTCTGGGAGCCACTTAGTAGCATGTCTTTGCACCTTTTCCAGTTTGTTGATGTGCCTCTTAAGATATGGGCCAACTTCTGTTGTTGGGCACCCCACAACAGCTGCATATTCTAGCTTTGGCGTAACAAAAGTCATGAACAATTTCTTTAGTATATTACCATCCATGTATTTAAACGCAATTCTAAAGTTAGAAAGCGTAGCATAGGCTCCTCGCACAATATTCTTTATGTGGTCCTCAGGTGATAGTTTTCTATCTAGAACCACCCCTAGATCTCTTTCTTTATCAGAATTCTTTAAAGATTTCTCACATAATGTATAGGTTGTGTGGGGTCTATGTTCTCCTGTTCCACATTCCATAACATGGCATTTATTAACATTAAATTCCATTTGCCAAGTGGTGCTCCATATACTTATTTTATCCAGGTTTTCTTGAAGGGCATGACAATCATCTAAATTTCTTATCCTTCCTATTATCTTAGCATCATCAGCAAACATGTTCATGTAATTCTGTATACCAACTGGTAGATCATTTATGTAGACAATAAACATCACTGGTGCAAGAACTGAACCCTGTGGTACTCCACTTGTGACATTTCTCCAGTCCGATACATAGCCTCTGATTACTGCCCTCATTTTTCTATCAGTCAGAAAATTTTGCATCCATGTTAGAAGCTTACCTGTCACCCCTCCAATATTTTCCAGTTTCCAGAACAACCTCTCTATGTGGAACTCTGTCGAATGCCTTTTTTAGGTCCAGATAGATGCAGTCAACCCAACCATCTCTTTCCTGTAATATATCTGTTGCTCGATCATAGAAACTGAGTAAATTCGATACACAGGATCTTCCAAATCGAAAACCATACTGTCTGTCTGAAATTATATCATTTCTCTCCAGGTGTTCTACCCATTTAGTTGTAATTATTTTTTCCAATATTCCAATTCCATTTTTTTCCAATAATGTGTGTGTGTGTGTGTATATTTGTGTTGTTGAATATGACCGAAAGTCATAGTCTTTCTGCCCCTCTCCTTACTGCTATTGTTGTTTCTCGCATCTTTGTATTGCTTGTATGTTTGGCCAATTTTTCCCTTTTTCCTAGTTCTGCATCTCTGCTTTAGTATAAATTTTGTTGTGCCATTATCATATATTTCACAAAACTTGACATACATCTCATTTACTTCATGTCCTAACAGCAAGTGTTTGTCAAATTCCTTAAGGAAATATCTGAGTTCCCCATAATGACCTCTCCACAAGTCAGGTTTTTCAACTGCTTCAAGCTCATTTTCTTCCAGATTATAATGCATTGCATACTTTATTCCCAAAAAGACATGGTCACTTTTACCCAAGTGACAATGTCACTTGGGTAAAAGGAGGGAGGTACTGAAAGGAGGAAAAGGGAGGTACCAAAGGAGGGAGGTACTGAATGATAAATATATCTTTCTCTTTCCTGGTAAATATAATATCCAGCATGGAGGGAACATCCCCTTCCCTCATCCTCGTAGCTTGTTTAACATGTAGAAACATGAATGTTTACAGGGTGAGGTTTACGAAATTATATATATATATATATATATATATATATATATATATATATATATATATATATATATATATATATATATATATATATATATATATATATATATATATAATATATATCATATATATATATATATATATATATATATATATATATATATATATATATATATATATATATATATATATATATATAATATATAAAGTTTGTGTGTGTGTAATTTATATAAATAAATAATTAAATATTAATTTTGTTAATATCTTTTCAGGGAAAACTTGCAAGTACAATTCGTATACAAGAGGGGCAACAAGAGCCAGAGGATGTCTACTAAGAAAATATATAAGTCTTTATCCTCACACTCTTGATATATGGTCTTCTCTGGTCTCTTTATTTTCTCTCCTCACAAATGTCCCTTTTTTTTTATTTCTTTTACGTTTCTCTCCTGTTTTTCTTAACTTTTAATCTCTCCTTTCCTCCTCTCTTCTAACAGCTCTCGTTTCCTGTCTCTTCTAGCTTCTCTCTTCCTTTACTTTTTATATTTGTGGTATTCATTTATGTCATTTTTATCTTGTATATTTTTCTTGTATTTTTTTCTTATCTTGTGTTTCTCTTCCGCTTCTCTTCAATGATTTCTCATTTCTCTCCTCTCTCTGTTGTTTCTGTTCTGTCTTCTCTCTCCTTGCCTTAATTTTGTTCTGTCTCCTCTTTTGTTGTGTCTTTCTGTCTCTGTCTGTCTCTCTCTCTCTCTCTCTCTCTCTCTCTCTCTCTCTCTCTCTCTCTCTCTCTCTCTCTCTCTCTCTCTCTCTCTCTCTTTCTTTCTCTTTCTTTCTCTTTCTTGCTCTCTCTCTGGCTCTCTTGCTCTCTCTCTCTGGCTCTCTCTCTCTCTCTCTCTCGCTCTCTCTCTCTCTGGCTCTCTCTCTCTCTCTTGCTCTCTCTCTTGCTCTCTCTCTGGCTCTCTTGCTCTCTCTGGCTCTCTTGCTCTCTCTCTGGCTCTCTCTCTCTCTCTGGCTCTCTCTCTCTCTGGCTCTCGCTCTCTCTGGCTCTCGCTCTCTCTGGCTCTCGCTCTCTCTGGCTCTCGCTCTCTCTGGCTCTCGCTCTCTGGCTCTCTCTCTCTGGCTCTCTCTCTCTCTCTCTGGCTCTCTCTCTCTCTGGCTCTCTCTCTCTCTGGCTCTCTCTCTCTCTGGCTCTCTCTCTCTGGCTCTCTCTCTCTGGCTCTGACTCTCTCTCTAGCTCTGACTCACTCTCTCTCTGGCTCTGGCTCACGCTCTCTCTCTCTGGCTCTCTCTCTCTCTGGCTCTGGCTCTCTCTCTCTGGCTCTGGCTCTCTCTCTCTGGCTCTCTCTCTCTCTCTGGCTCTCTCTCTCTCTCTGGCTCTCTCTTTCTCTCTGGCTCTCTTTCTCTCTGGCTCTCTCTTTCTCTCTGGCTCTCTCTCTCTCTGGCTCTGGCCCTCTCTCTCCCCCTCTCTTTCTCTCTTTCTCTGGCTCTCTCGCTCTCTCTGGCTCTCGCTCTCTCTGGCTCTGGCTCTCTCTCTCTGGCTCTGGCTCTCTCTCTCTGGCTCTGGCTCTCTCTCTCTGGCTCTGGCTCTCTCTCTCTGGCTCTGACTCTCTCTCTAGCTCTGACTCACTCTCTCTCTGGCTCTGGCTCACGCTCTCTCTCTCTGGCTCTCTCTCTCTCTGGCTCTGGCTCTCTCTCTCTCTCTCTGGCTCTCTCTTTCTCTCTGGCTCTCTCTTTCTCTCTGGCTCTCTCTCTCTCTCTGGCTCTGGCTCTCTCTCTGGCTCTGGCTCTCTCTCTCTCTCTGGCTCTGACTCTCTCTCTCTGGCTCTGGCTCACGCTCTCTCTCTGGCTCTCATATTTCATTTGATTTAAAAATGTCTGAGATTTTTACTTAATCTAAGTTATATTGCATGGTGCTAATATGAATATTATACATGACTTTTTTCTTTTCTTTCTCTCTCTCTTTCTCCCTTTCTTTCTTTCTCTTTCTTTCCTTCTCTCTCTCTTTTTCTTTCTCTTTCTACATGAATATTATACTTGACTGTTGACATTCACTTGTAGATTTTTATTTTTAGTTAATTAGTCCTAAACTTTTGATTAATAGATTTTTATTATTAGTCATAGAAAAACTATAGTGTTATATGTATACTCGGAAAATTTTACTTGTTTTAGTTTTAAGTAACAATAACTGCTTGTAACGTCAGACTGATCTCAGCATGACATGAATCACAGGCTGCTTGATCACAAAATCTATTGTGTTCACATATTGCATATATAGATTTTTATAGATTTTTAAATTTTTACTTTTATATTCTGTTATAGATATAGTCTATATATTTCGAGCTATTACATATATTTTGTTGTATTACTCATTCTTAATTAAATAAATATAATATTTTAATTCTCTTTTTGTACCCTATTTATTTGTAATTTACACATACATATATAGGATGTCCATTTCTTTCTCAGATATGTCTTCTTTCTTTCTCTCCCTTTCTATTTCAGATATGAATTAAAAAATTATTATACCCTAATTTACCCTAAACGTTTTAATGTAGGTAATTAAAAGATTATAAAAAAGTTTTTAGAAATGTTAATTATTTACGTTCTAAGGTTGTATATAAAAGTTCTCAAAAAACCTTTTCTAAACGTAATTATAAACGTGCTGAAAACAATGAAATGTCGTTTTTAGGATGTTTTAAAAACATGAAAATGTTTGCTGGGCAGCGAACAGGGCGGGCCCGCCCAGCTAAGGGCTCCACAGGAGTCCCGGCTAAGGGCGTAACTGACTGGCCCAGCTAATGGGCTTAGTACGGGCCGACCGAGGGCATGGCGAAAAATGCCAGAGAAAACGATAACAAGTAAAGCAGAGGGAGGGTAGAAGTAAGGCGACTAAAACCCGGACCTAATAATAAAGAACTTAAATAAGTAGTAGTATGATACAGTAGGAACTGTATAAATAGATAAATAAGTAAATGTCCCACACTGGGGAGGAGGAAGAAGCAGGGAAACCCTAACCTTAACAAACCAACGATAACGTAGCATGCACAACACGAACACTAGTGGTCAACAAGGGCAAAATAAGGGCTTAACAAACAACAGTTGCCAAATGTAAACTGTAAAATCCTGCCTCTGAACACCAGCAGCTGGACATTAGCAACTGGTGCATCAACATCTGCCAAAGATAAATAAATAGTGGCAACTGGCCACCAGGGAAAACTTCGGTTATAAGTAGAAGTCCAACTGCAAAACAATTAGGGACCATATAGAACCTGGGAGCCAACAAGGGAATGGAGAGTATCTTCGGCCGCTGCCGAAGATACAAAATTAGCGGCAACGGGCCAAGGGGGAAACTGCAGCAGTAAGGGAAGTGCGACTGCAAAACAGAACATGCTCAAAATAATGCTGGAATGTACCTCTTTAGAGAAAACGGGATTAATGCATGAAGCTGAAATAAATTACAATCAAATACAATAAACTGAAAGGAGTGCTAATAGGCACCACGTCGGCCGGAACGCTTCTGCTGGAACTTCGGGGCTGGCACGTCGGCAGCTGGACCCTTGGGAGCTGGAATGCAGTAGGATGGGCATTATCAGTTGGGATCGCTTCAACTGGAACATCAGGAACAACTTCAGCAGTAGCATGGGAGCTGGTCCAACAACCGCTGGACCATGTTCCACCTGAACAGCAGCAAGCTGGGACAGCAACAGCTGTACCCACAGCAGCTAGAACACCGACTGCCGGGAATGTCAGCAGCTGGAACACCAACAGCTGCAGCAGCTGGACACCAAAATTGAGCAACAACGTAGTAAGAGTGGCGGCTCGGACGCTAGGGCAGACGGCTGGACCAGCTGCAACAAACCCAACCGAGCATCGGCCGCTAGAACACAGTGACACATCGCAGGAAGAACATCGGCCGGACATCAACCCCTGAACGAAGGCAGCTAAGACGTCGGTGGCTGTGAAAACCTTCCGGGCTACACCGGGCAGACAACATGTCTTGATAAACCAGCGGCCTGGAAGGCCGCATATTTATATGACCAATATAAATATAATACCTGAATAACATCGCCGGCTTAACTCATCACAGGAAGAACGTTGGCTGGAGAGCAGCCCCTGAACGCAGTCAGCTAAGACGTCAGTGGCTTTGACAACTTTCCTGGCTACATTGGGCAGACAAAAACGTCTGGATAAACCAGCGGCCTGGGAAGCAGCAGTATCTTTCGGGCTACACCGAGCAGACAACACGTCGGATAACCAGCGGCCTGGGAGGCCACACATGTCTGGATAAACCAGCAGCCGGGAGGCTGCAGATTCTTTCGGGCTACACCTGGCAGACGAAACGACTGGAAACGTTTACTGGTACTGGTAAACGAAACTGGTACTGTCTAGCTGTCAGTACTTAATAACTTAATGACAAAGTCAAGAAAACAAGTATAAAGGTAAAACGTTAAGTAAAATGACATGCACTTAAGCAATGCATAACTAGCAATAAATTGCTGAAGGAACTAATCATAATACGAGTCCAAGATAAACTTAAAGGGAGAGGCATGAGGCCCGAAGACAGCGTCTAGGACATCCTAGCTGACTTTACTTAACTTAAAGGTGCAGCATAAGTTAAACAAACATAATTGTAAACCAGTAAAGTAAAAACATGCAGCAAGAGCAATGTAAAATGCGGGAAATTTGCAGAGGAAACTAAACGTAAATGCAGGGGCCAGAATAAACTTAAAGCAAGAGGTAAGGGCCCGATCCCTGCAACTATCACATCCTAGCTGACTTTACATAATAACTTAAAGGCAAAGCAGAAGTTTGTTTGACACTGCATAAAATTCATTAATAAATTAAGGAAACTTATGGAAAACAAGTCCATGAAAACTTAAGGCTAGGGGCCAGAAACCTGTGACACAGCAGCTAGCCTAACCTAGCTGACTTTACCTAATAACTTAAAGGCAATAAGCAAAAGTTAAACAAACCTAAATGTAAAACCTGCAAAAGAAAACATGCAGCTTGACACTGCATTAAATTCATTAATAAATTAAGGAAACTTATGGAAAACACAAGTCCATGAAAACTTAAAGCTAGGGGCCAGAGGCCTGTGACACAGCAGCTAGCCTAACCTAGCTGACTTTATCAAATAACTTAAAAGCGATAAGCAAAATGATAAACAAACATAATTGTAAACCAGTAATAAATAAATACACATGCAGCAAGACGCTGCATAATTTGCGGGAATAGTTAGCTGATGTAACTAAACGTAAAGGCAGGGCCAGTAATCTTAAGCAAGAGGCAAGGGGGGTGGGGGGCCGTACTCCGCGCCTATCACAGCCTAGCTGAGTTACTTGAAACTTAATGGCAAACAATAGTTAAACAATCACAATTGCAAAACCAGTAAGAGTAAATAACATGCAGCTTGACCCGCATAAATTGCAGTAATAAATTGAGGTAAATTAATGGTAGGCAACACCAAGATAATCTTAAAGTCAAAGGCATGAGGCTTGTAACTCAGAAACTAGCACAACCTAGGTTACTTTACTTAATAAATAACTCAATACAAGAAGCCAGAGTTTTAATAAGATAATAAAACATGCACGGGGGCAATGCATAAATTGTAATAATAAATTGCAGAGAGAAACAAATCGTAGTTGCAAGCCCAAGGAAGGTAACAGCAAGAGGCTTGGACCCGCATCACGGGTCCAAGATAACTAACTGCGGATAAATAAATTGTGAGGCATAACACATTGTAACTGAAAGACAATAATATAATATTTTATATAGCCAGCGTTTAGAGTAGAGTAAACAACAGCACGAATAGGAGCTGGCTTGAGCATTAAATGTCCTGGAACAACAATAACAGCACTACCCAAAATATAAACATAGGCATGGGGCGAAAGCAAAGATAGAATTACAGTAAATATTGTAGCGTGAGGAAGCACGCCATGACTAACAGTCAGACTGTAAAGAAGCACTTATATAAAGAACGTAAATAATAAATAACGGCACAACAGAAGTCGCCCAAGCAGCATACCTCATGTCGACTGGGTGAGGGAGCTTAAGGTACAGGGCTGAGCAGATGGGGGTGGTGGGGTGGTGGACAGGCCTCCCGAATGTGCTTCAAATAACAGCCACCTACTGGAGAAAAACCAGTGCCCCATAACACCGAGGGTCACCTCCCCCTCTAGGACCACTGCACCTGCATTTGGTCACCAAGGCTGAACCAACAGGCGTGCTTCAGGGCGTGCGCGCCAACACAGAGACAAACACTGGTCCGGCGCGCCAACAACACAAACACTGATCCGGCGCGCCAACTACACAAACACTACCTTAAATGTTGAGAAGGGCAGGACGCCCCTGACGGGTCGCTCCGAGACGTTGTCGATAGGAACTGGTGTAGGGTCCATGCTGGGGGAACAGTTGAGCAGGCTAAACTTCTGTGTTTATGACTCGCTGAGCAGCAGTGAGCCGTTTTGTAAGAGAGCAGCTGCTGGCTTGTCGTGAAGAGGGCCCCGCAGTCTCCGTCCAGGTTTATATAACCTCGGCTCGTTGCGTGCGCAGCTTGGGGCGGTTAAAGTCAGCTTTCAGACATCCGTTTTCTCTTCCACTCAGAAAGCCCACCGTTTTAGGAAAACAGTGTTCTTTTTTTTTTGAGATATATACAAGAGTTGTTACATTCTTGTACAGCCACTAGTACGCGAAGCGTTTCGGGCAGGTCCCTGGAAAACAATCCCCTGCCGCGAAGAATCGTTTTTTCATCCAAGTACACATTTTACTGTTGCGTTAAACAGAGGCTACAGTTTTGGAATTGCGCCCAGTAAATCCTTCCCGGCCAGGATACGAACCCATGACATAGCGCTCGCGGAACGCCAGGGGAGTGTCTTACCACTACACCACGGAGACTGTATGATGTAGTGTTGGTTGTAGTTTCTTGGTTGGTGTATGGTGTAGTGTTGGTTGTAGTTTGTTGGTTGACATCCATAAGTGGACTTTTTTTAGTTTATTATTAACAACATTATTTAGTGTATGTGGGTTGGGGTTAGAGTAGATGAGGGTAGTATCATCAGCAAACAAAATAGGTTTCAGAATGTTAGAGACATTAGGCAGATCATTGATGTATATAAGAAATAGAAGAGGTCCCAAGATGCTGCCCTGTGGCCTGGGGCTAAGAATGTCGAATTTTACGAGATAGGAGTAGAGCTGTTTGTAGATAATTTTTTCAAATATTTTTGATAGTATGGGTAGGTTTGATATTGGTCTATAATTGTTTATGTCTGCCGGATTGCCTCCTTTATGAACTGGCGTTACTCTTGCTTTTTTAAGGATATCAGGGAAGGTATGACACTCAAGGGATTTGTTGAACAGCAGAGCTATAGGTGGCGCAAGAGCATGGGAGGCGCTCTTGTATACAATGGATGGGATTTCACTGGTGTTCCCAGCTTTGGTTTTTAGTGAGTGTATAATGGACACAACATCTGTCGGGCTGACTGGTGAAAGGAGAAGAGAGTTTGGATAGCTGCCTGAGAGATATGTGTTGATATGTGTCTGAGTCTGTGGGATTTTACTTGCAAGGTTAGCACCAATCGATGAAAAGAAGCTATTAAATTAATTCGCTATTTCTAAATCAGATGACGGTGTAAGGCCATCCTTAGAGATTGTTATCTGGTTGTGGGAGTGTTGTTTAGTTCCTAGGATATTAGAGATGGTATTCCATGTGCTTTTCATGTTGCCTTTTGCTTCTTTGAATCTAGTCTCATAATATGAAAGTTTAGCTTTTCTTATGATACTGGTAAGCACTGATGAGTACCTTTTAACTACTTCCTTTGTAACTAGGCCAATCCTAAATTTCTTTACATATTCATGCTTTTTGTTGATTGATTTAATTATGCCACTTTTGAGCCATGAAGATCAAATGTCAGTAGTCAAAGAGCAGTCGGCCTTAATAATGAACCTGCAAGGTTCATTATTATCTTTGCAGAATGAAGCTGGAGCCTTACTCAAGAACAATCAAGATCTATCTACCAAAGTCGTCCACCTCGAACAAGAATTAAACCTTCTCAGGAACACAGTTACTAACTTTAATCCAGATGAAACCACTAGAAAACAGGAAGAAATATTGCAACAGTTTGAGAACCATCTGAACAACCTACAACAACAACACACTGTTACCCAAGACGAAACAGACCAACATAAACTACTTGAGTCTGTAATTATCTCTTCACATGATTTTCCCCATGAAACTGATGGAGAAGACTGTGCTGCTATCGTGATCAAGGTATTGCAGGATAAGTTAAGATATTCAATCCAAAAAAATGACATCAAATCAGCTTATAGAGTGGGTACCAAATCATCTGGTACAAATAACAGGAGAATACGAATAAAACTAGATAGCTGCTCCCACAAGTCTGATCTTATCTCATCTGCAGTCGCTAGTAAATCCTCTGTTTATGTGAAAATGTCTGACCAGGTTCAGGCAAAATCTCTTTTTTAAACTGTGTGGTTTCTGCAAAAATTTCCCTATAATTAAACACTGTTTTGTGCGAGATGGTAAAATTATAGCTAGGAGGTCTGACACTGGAAAAACCTATTCAATAACCACAGAAGCTTACCTTAATTCTTTCCTCAGTGACTGTGGGATAACTGCTGTGTAGCCAGAATTCAAATTATAATCTCATTTAACTACCATTGTGTACTTTAGCTCTGCCTTTCCTTTCAAAAGGTTTTAACTTTAGTTAAAAAAAAAAAAAATAAAAAAAAAAATTTGTTCATCTCTATTATTGTCTTCTTTCTTTTTACTCCCATGTTCCATAGTACACTGGCTTTGCCTGTGTCCTCTAGCATTAACTTCATTATCCAGTGTTCCTGAGTGTATCTCTATTTAAACTACCTCATTTTATTTTAGTGTAACTTTAGTATTCAACTATAGTGTACTTATATAAGTATAGTAAGCAAGCTTTTCATTTTATAGATTTCATAATTGCTTTTTGACTTTTTTGGTCATCTATTGTTTACTAATTATTCCAGTTCATTTTTTACATTCCTAGTTCCCATTAAGCTTTTATTACTTAAATTACCATTAAGTTTATATTACTTTAGAATTTTTATTCTACTTCTTTGTTTTCTATTTTGTAATTTGCCATTCTTGCCTTGTTTTCCTGCAACCAGCCTTTTTATGCAGACAAGTATAGACCCAGAACTAAACCTCTTATCCACTATCTATGACAATCATCACTTTAATGATCAAAATTGCAGATATTTTACAGCACATGATGTAAACAATGTATTAACACATAATCACAATATCTCTGTAATCAACTTGAACGTTAGATCCCTAGGTAAACACTTCGATGATGTTAGTGCCTTGATTGAAACTATTGACAACAAATTCTCTTTTATTATATTTACTGAAACGTGGTTGAAAGAGGATACTACTCAACTCTTTAACATGCCTAACTACTCGGCAATTCACAACTGTCGTCAAATTCAGAGAGGTGGTGGTACTGCTCTTTACTACCACCAAGAACTAACATGCTTAAAAATAATTAGAACTAGAGACTGCTGTGGGGAGTATATCTTCGCCAGTTTCAGAGTCAAGGGTGCCGAGTCTATCCTGTCTGTGGGTGCAGTCTAAAGAATTCCTAACACTGATGTGTCCGAATTCAATTCAAACCTTAGAAATCTAATACTAGTTAACAGACTGAACAAAAACCATCTAATTATCGCAGGGGACTTTAATATTGACCTCTGCGTGCCTGAACACCCTACTGCTGTTAGCTTCTTCAACTATATGAATTCCTGCTTCCTCATACCCTTACACACTAGACCTACTAGAATCACTGATAGTACTGCCACGACTCTAGATCACATCTGGACCAACATAACCTCTCCGCTTACTTCAGGTATAATCACCGATAGCACTACAGACCATTACCCCACATTTCTCTTAACTAACATTAACAAACCACCTCTTGAGTCAAGGGAGTTAAGCTTTAGGCTGCACAATGAAACTGCTATAGACAATTTTATAACTGCTGCTGATAATGTCAACTGGGAATCCGAGTTAGGTAACATAAGGGACATCAACCTAGCAGTGCAATCTTTTCCTAAAAAAACTCTTAGCCTTTATAACACCCACTGTCCTATGCTTACAAAACAAGTCACAACCAAAAAGCTTAACAATCCTTGGCTTACAAATGGAATACTTAAATCCAATAATAAAGAACATGACCTTGAGAAGAAGTATAGGTTAGGAACCGTCTCCAAACAATTTTGAAAGAATTACTCGTTATTGCTATCTAAAATAATTAGACGAGCCAAAACTAAATACTACGAAGATAAATTTACCCAAGTAAAGAGCAACATTAAAAAAACTTGGAGCACAATTTCACAAATATTGGGATCAAAGAAGATTTTAAATAACAAACCAGCACTCCTGTTCAACAACGATGGTCAGCTTTCAGCCTCTGATTCTGCTATTGAGTTCAATAGGTTCTTCTCTTCCATTGGGTCATCCCTTGCAAATGATATTTCATCTTCCAGTACTGATGTTAAGGACTATCTTACAGGAAACTATCCACAGTCTCTGTACCTAAAGCCTACTAATTTCACTGACGTCAATGAGATAATCCTTTCCCTTAAAACCAAGTCTAGTGCCCTTGAGGAGATACCAACTTTAATTTACAAAAAAGCTTCCAGATCTTTAGCCCCTGCTATTGCATTGCTCTTCAACAAGTCCTTTGACCTCCAAACCTTTCCAGATTTTCTAAAAAAAAGCAAGAGTAACCCCTGTCCACAAATGTGGTGATCTCACAGATGTTAACAACTACAGACCTATATCAATCCTGCCTAACTTGTCACAAATATTTGAAAAACTAATCTACAAGCAGCTTTACTCTTATCTAGCCAAACACAATATACTTAGCTCTTGTCAATATGGCTTCAGACCCAAAAAATGCACTAACGATGCACTTATTAGTATGATTAACTTGATTCAAGCAGCTCTTGATAAAAATGAGTTCCCTGTTGGGTTATTTGTGGACCTGCGTAAGGTTTTTGTCACTGTCAACCACCAAAACCTTCTCCTTAAATTACATCATTATGGAGTCAGAGGACACTCCCTGCAGTACCTCAAATCTTACCTTACTGACAGGCTCCAGTATGTTTCTGTGAATAATTCAATTTCTCCCACCCTACCCATCAATATTGGTGTTCCTCAGGGCAGCATACTTGGCCCCCTCCTCTTTCTCATCTACATTAATGACCTTCCAAATGCCTCCCAACACCTCAAACCAATTCTATTTGCTGACGACACAACCTTCATTTACTCCAGTCCTGACCCCCTTGCTCTAAATGCCACAGTAAATACTGAGCTAAATAAAGTCCATCTTTGGCTAACTACCAACAAGCTCACCCTTAACATTGACAAAACTTTCTATATTCTGTTAGGCAATAAATCCTCTAATCAAATAAATCTCAAAATAAACAATACCCAAATTTGTAACAAATTAGATGGCAAGTTTCTTGGCGTTCTCATTGACCACAAGCTGAATTTCCAGGGACACATTCTAAATATATCAAAAAAAGTTTCAAAAACTGTTGGCATTCTTTCTAAGATCAGATATTATGTACCCGCCCTGCCCTGGTGACTCTCTATTACTCCCTCATCTATCCATATCTCAACTATGGTATTTGTGCTTGGGGTTCTACTACCCAAAATCATATACGTCCTCTAATTACTCAACACAAAGCTGCTATTAGGACAATATCCAACTCTGGCCCCAGACATCACTAGGTACCCATACTCAAATCTCTGAATATGTTAGATATTAAGTCACTGCACATTCTCTCATGTGTATTATACATATATAAAACGCTGAACTGTAATGCCATTCCTGACCTCAAAAGCTTCATTGAAGGTTGTAACAGAACCCATGAGCACCACACCAGAAATAAATACAGTTTTGATATTCCAAGAGTACGACTTAATCAAACTCGAAATGCTCTACAAATCAAGGGACCC
The DNA here is from genome assembly GCF_040958095.1 of Procambarus clarkii. NCBI lineage: Eukaryota > Metazoa > Arthropoda > Malacostraca > Decapoda > Cambaridae > Procambarus > Procambarus clarkii. Next base: position 766,590 of record NC_091184.1, on the reverse strand, counting down.
AGATTGTGGAATGACCTTCCCAACCATGTTAAAGACTGTACCTCTCTCAATCAGTTTAAGATAAAAACAAAGCACTACCTAATAAATTCCCTGCAACCTACCATACCCCTCTATTGTCAACCCATGTCTTTTTTTTTTACACAACGCTGTTTGTCGACCTAATTGTATTTGTGCTGCTTTTTCAGCCATGTTCCCCTTTTTATCCCTATTTTTAATTGTTCTCTACACATTTTATTCTTTATACTCAATTAGTATTAAGCTTTAGTCATTTAAGTTTTTCATGCACGAAACGCTTTGCGTAATAGTGGCTTTAGGCATTGTATGTACTACCCCTATCTATAAATCCATTAACTTTTATCTTACCTTGTATGTATGTACCTTACCTGAATAAAAATTTATTTATTTATATTGATTATTTATAGAGGGCCCCGACATGATCGGCGATAGCTTCTTGTTGGGTGTCCTGCCTCTAATTGAGACTCCATGGTGGGTATGGGGGCACATTCGTGAATGAATGTTTTTCCTCTCGTCCTTATGTCTAATTCTGTTCCTCTTCTACCTTCTCGGGCTCGTGGGGTGGGCGACCAAGCCCCCGAGTTGGACCGTGTTGGAAGACCGGGCTCTGTAGCCCCCTGCTGCATATGAACCCCGACCTTGCTCCTCCTCTGACCCTCCTGACTACTCCCCTCGGCTCCCCTCCCTCCTCTGTGGTTGGGTCGAGCCCCAAGCCCCCAGTGGTGACTACCTCGTCCCCTGGCACGGCTCAGTCTCTAGTAGTGACTACTGTGCCTTTTAGCCCCTCTCTCTCTCTGGGGGTTCTCAACGCCATTCTCGCCACGGCCGCGCTCGCTCGATTCCTTCCCGTACTGATGCGTTTCAAGCCATGTTTGGTCCCACTTCGTGGGCCAAATACTATGTTCTCCTCCCTCTAGATTTTTCGCCTCCTGACGATTTCTCCCTCTATAGGCACCTTGACGATTCAGTAGATGCCTCTGTTACCTTCAACCCCACCCGTCTTGGTACGTGTGTCGTTGCTGCCCCTTCTCAGGATGCAGTTTCCCGCTTGGCCGCCTTATCCTGAGTGAACGAACTGAGTGAACGAGCTGTTCTTGCGGCCAGGAACAAAGACGTCTAAGAACTTAATAATATTATTCAGTCAAACATACAAAGCGAGGACGTCACATACAATCCGTCGACACTGTTGGGGAAGCAGATGAAGCAGTTAATTATCCATCAGAATTTGTTTAATTCAATCAATTTGCCAGGGATACCACCGCCGCGTGTACTGGAATATTTGCCAGGGATACCACCGCCGCGCGTACTGGAATATTTGCCAGGGATACCACCGCCGCGCGTACTGGAATATATGCCAGGGATACCACCGCCGCTCCACTGCCAGGGATACCACCGCCGCGCCACTGCCAGGGATGCCACCGCCGCACGTACTGGAATTGAAAATCGTCATGCCAATTATCACGTTGTTAAATATCAACCAGCAAAAGATTAGCAACAGCACGCGGCTTGCAGTACAAAAATTATTCAGCAACGTCGTAGAAGCAACAATCTTGACATGACCTTTCAAAGGTGAAGTGGTCCTCATTCCACATTTTTATGTGGAATGAGGACCGTATACTTGACCTGTAAGTCCAGCCCCCTTCTTTTGGCAGGGGGTTGGTGCTGGACCTGTTGCTTCAGCCCCCTTCTACTGGCATGGGGATGGTGCTGGACCTGTAGCTCCAGCCCCCCACCACTTGCAGGGGGGTTGGTGCTGGACCTGTAGCTCCAGCCACCTTCTCCTGGCAGGGGGTTGATGCTTGACCTGAAGCTCAAGCCCCCCCTCTACTGGCAGGGTGGCTTGACCCGTAGCTCCAGCCCCACTCTACTTGTAACAAACTAGGCTGTTGTAAGAATTAGGAATGAATGAAGAACGGGTTGATCCTTATCAACCCGTTCTCGCACTTGCTTCTAGTCAATATTGGCTTATTTAATAAGTGCATATGTGACATACTAATTGATTGTGAATATTCTAGTTTACCTTGAAAAGCTTCATAGAAAACATCGACCTCACCTAACCTTCTTAGTATGATAAGATAAGCATCTTATTGCTTCTTAATTACAATTATTACTTAACCTATACCATTGATAGGTTAAGTAATAATTGTAAATAAGAAGCAGTAAGATGCTTAACATACTAAGAAGGTTAGGTGAGGTCGGTGTTTTCTATGAAGCTTTTCAAGGTAAACTAAAATATTCACAATCAATTAGTATGTCACATATGCACTTATTATATAAGCCAATATTGACTGTAAGCAAATGCGAGAACGGGTTGGTTTCATGCCTCACTGAGGAGAGGAGGTCGATGATGACCTCTGGTGAGGACGTAACGGTGTCAACGCCATCAAGATTGTGCATCCGATTACATGACACAGTTCCCCGGTGACAGATTGTCATCCTGTGTTCTCCATGTACACTTTCTGACTGGCTAATGACTTTTATGTTCACAGAGGTGACGTGAAGGGTCTATAGCGTTGTGGAAATCATTTCACCTTGGGTAGTGCAGAACTCCTGACTTAGTACTGTGAGAGGACAAGAGGCCGCCGTCGGTAGTAAGCAGTGTGTTAGGTGTTGTACTTGTGCAGTGTTGTGTGGACCGACGTAGCCGGGATTTACCCAAGAAGAGTTACAAGACGAGAGTATTGACCGTCTGCTGAGAAGTGCTGCTAGTGTGTTGCTAGAGACTTCTGCCAGGGTGTTAGAGACCCCTGGAAGTGATTATTTGTGACCCCTGTCAGCGTGTTGCTGAAGCCCTCTGCCAGGGTGTTTCTGGAGAGCAGATGTGGGGTATTGGGACACTGTGTGTGGACTGGCCTATGTTGAGGAAGGTGAACTCGCCGGTGATTACCATTGATCGTGGACGAAGTATATTTTAACATAGTGAACTCACCGGGTTTTGACGAACACTGCAGATATATTAAGTGTTCTGTGTGAGAGCGACACTGCTTACGTAAGTGTAGTTATACTTCGATGGATAATATATTGGTGATGGTGTAATTGCGTCTTGGTTTATTCCCTTTATTCCTTGCACTATTACTGTCTTCCGCCAGTTCTTAAGAACTTACCATTGACTTGGGATGGGATCATAAAAGAGGCTCTAAGGCACATTAAGCAGAAGGAACCCGGTTACTGGCTCAAGCTGGCCTAACATAATTGGCATCCCTAGCGGGATCCGACTTCTTGTCAGATAAGTTTGATAAAATTAGTTAAGTAATTAGTGCAATCCCCTTTGTATAGATTTAATTTCCCATTTTGTGTAAGTGTTAGGTGTAATGTTCAATGTTGGGAAACAGTGCAATGGTACGTGATTGTGCGCAGCGTTTCGAAAGTTAACAATGGCCGAGAAAATGACCATTGATACTATGGACGATGACCAGGAATTCCTGAATCGGGAGAACTGCCTTCCCAAGTTGAAACATCTTGGTAAGCGTGAGCTTGTGTTAATAAGTGCCTACATTGAGATAAGGTGAATGATAGAGATTCGCGTGTTGAGATCCTCTCAAAGGTGTCAAGACATTTACACCTTTTTCACCTAAACTTAACAGCAAGCAGGAAGGTGAAGTCCATAGTAAAGGAGAAAGTGTTATGGCTTCCATTGAAAAGGAAAACCAAGGAAGTGATGGCGAGAGTGACCCAGGTGAACATAATTTGAGCCTATTAATTGTGAAAATGCGAGAGATAGAAATCCATTGTGAAATAGAATGGAAAAGCTAGAACTAGAGAGAGAGAGAGAGAGAAGAGAAAAGCTATAATGAGAGTGAGAGAGAAGAGAAAAAGCTAGAGTTAGAAAGAGCAGAACGAAGTGAGAGAGATTAAAAAGGAGAAGAAAGACGAGAAAGAGAAGAGAGGTGTTACGGACCCGAATCCAGCGTCCGAGCACGAAGCAGTGACGACCACGCCATCTGTGGGTCAGCTCCCGAAACCCCCTCCAAATGGACGACGACACCTGGTGAGGACGAGGTGTACTGGCCACGAGGGCCAGTTTCCAGTCCTGTTCAGCTCACAACACAGCCGCTGCTGACCTCTGGTGAGGTGGTGCTCAGACGACAACGCCATCTATGGAGTGGATACGTCGGGCGTTTGTGTCTGAGCCTGTAAGTGAGGTGCTTTAGTGTGTCCCTGTTATTGATGACGTGTCTGCTTACAGAGTCGACCTGGGACTGCTGTAAGGGAAGTTGAGTCAGTCTACCCAAGGCAGCCGTCTCGACACCAAGTGTTTTGCTGCAGCAGCTGTGAGTCGCCTCCCGGATGAACACTGTGGTGTTACCCTGCCTGTGAAGCGGCAGTTGAGGATTGTCATACCCGGGACTGACTGGTGGAGACGCATAACCACTGGGGTATTGTGGACAGGAGAATGATCTGTGGTATCACACGAGGCTCCTGACTAGGGCGCTACCCTAGTATCGCTCGTGGAGTGGCCTGACCAGCGTTGCTGATCCGGAACCTGCCAGCAGTCTGCTGGACTTGTGGTTGACGGCCTCCACGGCGGTGCCCCCAGTGGAACTGTGTTTTGGCTGGCCTGTGGCCGGGGTAGACTCAGCTTCTCGAAGGATTCGTTGTGAGGCCACGAGAGCACCGAGAGCTTGGCACCGAGAGGATCCAGAGTCTTCAGGAGAAGACGACCGTGTAGCTAATTTCCCTGTGCAGTGTTAATACCCCTCCCCCTGTGTAACTTTTTATATATTATTTATTGGTGGCGGTATTATATTATATTAAGTTTTTGCCTTTCTTTCCCTTCCCCTTTTAGTTTACTTGCGTTACTGATCACATCCCTTGAAAGCCACTACTGGCTTGGGGCCGGATACCCTTCCTCTAACAACATCAGAGTAAGAACCCAGTTGCGACCCGAGAGGGCCGTAACATAATTGGCATCCCCAGCAGGATGCTAATTATCCTCGATGCGTGCCTTAGAGATAAATCGTGAGATAGAATGGAAGAAGTTAGAAATAGAACGAGAATTAAAAGATAAAGAAATGGAGATGAAAGAAAAGGAATTGGCGATGAGGCGTTTAGAATTAGAAAGAGAAGAAAGAAGAGAGGAACGAGAAAGAGAAAGAGAAGAACGAGAAAGAGAAGAGAAACGAGAAAGAGAAGAGCGAGAAAGAGAAGAGAAACGAGAAAGAGAAGACCGAGAAAGGGAAGAGAAACAGCGAGAGAGAGAAGAAAAAGAAAGACAGAGACAACATGAACTAGAAGTATTGCGGTTAGGTGGTGGTCGGAGGCAAACAACGGACACCAGTAGTTTCGATCCGGTAAGGAACATCAAAATGGTCCCAAAATTCAACGAGAGGGAAGTTTCGAAGTTCTTCGCAGCCTTCGAGAAAGTCGCTGCCTCTTTGGAGTGGCCAAGGGAGAATTGGGCCATCATGATACAGTCAGTCTTGACTGGGAAGGCCCAAATCGCCTACTCCACGTTATCCCTTGACGACTCCGGCGATTATGACAAGGTGAAGAAGGTCGTGCTCATGGCGTACCAATTGGTACCTGAGGCTTACAGGCAGAAGTTCAGGAACCTGAAAAAGACCTCAGAGCACACTTTCACCGAATTCGCCACTATCAAGGAGCGACTTTTCCAGGAATGGTGTGCCTCTCGGAAGGTGGAGACCAAAGAAGACCTCGAGCAGCTCATACTGTTAGAGGACTTCAAGGATTGTTTGTCTGGAGACCTGAAGACGTACTTAGAGGAACAGCAGGTAGAGACCTTGAGTGCGGCAGCCACAATGGCTGAGGAATACATCCTGACGCACAGGCCTTCGGCTAAGTATGTCCCAAGGAATTACCAACGCCGGTTTGACAAACCTCATGACGAAGAGGAGACCCCCGTCCCACGAAGCGCTAAGAAGACGCCCCCAAGTAGCCCTCAAAGGACGAGTCCTAGCAGTCCGAAACACCGTAGTCCGAGGAGGAATGTGGTGTGCTGGACTTGTGGGCAGAAAGGGCATGTAGCTGCTATGTGCCGAGGCAGAAGAGGTGGCGGCGCACGTAGGGAAGTGATGATGATGAGCTGTGTAACACCACCAGCAGGAAACCAGTCGGCGACTACGCAGGAAGAACCAAGTTTGTTCGCCCCTCACACTTCAAGCAGGTACGTAACGAGTGATCATACTGGTAGATCAGTTATAGTGCTCAGAGATAGTGGAGCAGCCCAGTCCCTGATCGTGAGAAGCTCGTTACCCGAGGGAATGAGTGTTGACGGGAGACAAAAGGTTATCCTGGTTGGGTTTCCTAGAACACAGTATATCGCCCCCTTAGTGCCGGTACATCTCGACTCGCCTTGTTTCAGCGGCATATGTGCGTTGGCTGTAGTCGATACCCTCCCTGTAGCTGGGATTGACGTGGTACTAGCCAACGACTTGGTATCGGATTGGAGCACCAATCATCCCAAGATCGCGGACGAGTCTGCCGGCACAGCAAGGTCTGAGGTAACAGCAGGCAGTGGTAATGTCCAGGTAAAGACAGACCCGGATTTAAGTATGTTTAATCCTTCCTCTCGCCTACAGATTGACGACAGAGTCTACAGTTTTCTAGCAGTGTCTCCTGACTCTTCTCCCGACAAGGAACATGTGGTTACGATAGCAGAAGCAACTGAGCAAGAAGAGAGGTCTTGTGTGCAAGCACCCACGGATACCAACGAGTCTGGAGCGAAGGCGGATGTGTACTTGCGGTATGGCAAGGTACAGCGTTCATTGAACCGGCCAGAGATTCCCCAGACGTCAGAGGTATGTGAGGTGTGTTCGAAAGGTCTAGTGCCCTCTTTGGTCCAAACCAGGCTAGTGGATATTGCCGGCTATGGACATGACAGGCTCAGGAAGCTTATCCCTAAGTTAGCCAAATGTTTCTTAGCGGTGTTTTGTTTTATTCTTATGTGTGTTCTCAGTAAGGACCAGTGGACGATCCGACAGATGATGGCTCCCATGAACATCGCGAAGAGATCCCAGGGATTGGAGACGTGCACCGTGAGTAGTGCAGTTGAAGAAGGAACCTGGAAGGTGATGGTAGATACAGGAGGTACGAGATGTGATAATATGAGTGGCTGTTTCCGACAGGTTGACTCCCCCCGCGTGATGGCTGAGCCTAAATGCAGCGTTATACAGAACGTTGGTCGACCTGCCGGTGGCAGAGCGAATGCCATCCTCGATGTACGAGCAGCCCTGTTGGAACTAGGTGTGAGCCTAGTAGAGGCGTATGCCGTGAGTACTGATTTAACTGTCGCTATCACTCTAAATAATCCAACCCCTGTATTCCAGGTTCCTGTCTCCCTGAAGGACTACCGGACCGGCCCCAGAAATGCCGTCTGTGACCAGCCATCATCGGTGCCACGACACAGGGAAGTGTCGAGTCGCCCCATGTCGTGTTTATATCGATCCTTACTCGAGAGATGTAAGATGATGCCCCTGTTTGACATCGCAGAGGAGGTGTGGAAAATTACGTCAGGCAGGTCATCGCCTGCCATTTTCTAGTTCCCTTTGTGCCAGGGTTTCTCCTTAGAACAGTTCTGTGGACAAGGCAGCTTCGCCGCTCCAGTTTATAAAGCATGCGAGTCCATTTGGAGTTGTGTCCCCGTACTAATTTGGTTTGTGTTTCCCTTTATAGAACTCCAAACCAAATTCTTTTTGGTGGGGAAGTGTTACGGACCCGAATCCAGCGTCCGAGCACGGAGCAGTGACGACCGCGCCATCTGTGGGTCAGCTCCCGAAACCCCCTCCAAATGGACGACGACACCTGGTGAGGACGAGGTGTACTGGCCACGAGGGCCAGTTTCCAGTCCTGTTCAGCTCACAACACAGCCGCTGCTGACCTCTGGTGAGGTGGTGCTCAGACGACAACGCCATCTATGGAGTGGATACGTCGGGCGTTTGTGTCTGAGCCTGTAAGTGAGGTGCTTTAGTGTGTCCCTGTTATTGATGACGTGTCTGCTTACAGAGTCGACCTGGGACTGCTGTAAGGGAAGTTGAGTCAGTCTACCCAAGGCAGCCGTCTCGACACCAAGTGTTTTGCTGCAGCAGCTGTGAGTCGCCTCCCGGATGAACACTGTGGTGTTACCCTGCCTGTGAAGCGGCAGTTGAGGATTGTCATACCCGGGACTGACTGGTGGAGACGCGTAACCACTGGGGTATTGTGGACAGGAGAATGATCTGTGGTATCACACGAGGCTCCTGACTAGGGCGCTACCCTAGTATTGCTCGTGGAGTGGCCTGACCAGCATTGCTGATCCGGAACCTGCCAGCAGTCTGCTGGACTTGTGGTTGACGGCCTCCACAGCGGTGCCCCCAGTGGAACTGTGTTTTGGCTGGCCTGTGGCCGGGGTAGACTCAGCTTCTCGAAGGATTCGTTGTGAGGCCACGAGAGCACCGAGAGGATCCAGAGTCTTCAGGAGAAGACGACCGTGTAGCTAATTCCCCTGTGCAGTGTTAATACCCCTCCCCCTGTGTAACTTTTTATATATTATTTATTGGTGGCGGTATTATATTATATTAAGTTTTTGCCTTTCTTTCCCTTCCCCTTTTAGTTTACTTGCGTTACTGATCACATCCCTTGAAAGCCACTACTGGCTTGGGGCCGGATACCCTTCCTCTAACAACATCAGAGTAAGAACCCAGTTGCGACCCGAGAGGGCCGTAACAAGAGGGAACGTGAAATCGAACTGCAACGTTTGGAAATGGAAGAAAGGAGAGAAGAAAGAGAGAGAAAGATAGAGAAAAAGACAACACGAATTGGAAGTGCTAAGATTAAGTGGTAGAAGGGAAACCAGTGGTTTCAACCCAGTGCCGAACATTAAAATGGTGTCTACATTCAATGAGAAGGTGGTGTCCAAGTTCTTCTCTGCTTTCGAGAAGGTCGCTGCATCATTAGACTGGCTAAGAGACAATTGGCCAATTATGATCCAATCCGTACTGACTGGGAAGGCCCAAACAACGTACTCCACACTGTCGGTAGGTGACTCTAGTGATTACGACGCTGTCAGGTCGGTAGGTGACTCTAGTGATTACGACGCTGTCAGGTCGGTAGGTGACTCTAGTGATTACGATGCTGTCAAGAAAGTGGTGCTGATGGCCTACTAGTTGGTGCCTGAGACATATAGGCAGAAGTTTCGCCACCTTAAGAAGACATCAGAGCACACCTTTACGGAGTTCGCGTGTATTAAAGAGCAGCTGTGTTACGAATGGTGCGTCACAGAAGAACAAAGAACTACTGGAACAACTCGTCTTATTAGAAGATTTCAAAGAAAGTTTATCCGGTGATCTGAAGACATTCTTGGAGGAGCAGCAAGTAGAGACTTTGGGTGCTGCAGCCACCATGGCTGAAGAATATATTCTAACCCAGAGGACCTCTACCAGGAATGTTCCGAAGATCTACTCAACACCATTGTTGAAGTATAAGCCGGAAGAGACGACCATCCCCCGTGGTGCTCCGAAGACACCCCCAGGTAGTCCAAGATGGACTAGTCCAGGTAGTCCAAGACGAACTGGTCCAGGTAGTTCAAGACGAACTGGTCCAGGTAGTCCAAGATGAACTAGTCCAGGTAGTCCAAGACGAACTGGACCAGGTAGTTCAAGACGAACTGATCCAGGTAGTTCAAGACGGACTGGTCCAGGTAGTCCAAGATGGACTAGTCCAGGTAGTCCAAGACGAACTGGTCCAGGTAGTTCAAGACGAACTGGTCCAGGTAGTCCAAGATGGACTAGTCCAGGTAGTCCAAGACGAACTGGTCCAGGTAGTTCAAGACGGACTGGTCCAGGTAGTCAAAGACGAACTGGTCCAAGACGAACTAGCCCAGGTAGTCCAAGACGAACTGGTCCAAGACGAACTAGTCCAGGTAGTCCAAGACGAACTGGTCCAGGTTGTCCAAGACGAACTGGTACAGGTAGTCCAAGACGGACTGGTCTAGGTAGTCCAAGACGGGCTGGTCCAGGTAGTCCAAGACGGACTAGTCCAGGTAGTCGAAGACGAACTGGTCTAGGTAGTCCAAGATGGACTGGTCCAGGTAGTCCAAGACGGACTAGTCCAGGTAGTCCAAGACGGACTGGTCCAGGTAGCCCAAGACGGACTGGTCCAGGTAGTCCAAGACGGACTAGTCCAGGTAGTCCAAGACGGACTAGTCCAGGTAGTCCAAGACGGACTGGTCCAGGTAGTCCAAGACGAACTGGTCCAGGTAGTCCAAGACGAACTAGTCCAGGTAGTCCAAGACGAACTGGTCCAGGTAGTCCAAGACGAACTGGTCCAGGTAGTCCAAGACGGACTGGTCTAGGTAGTCCAAGACGGGCTGGTCCAGGTAGTCCAAGACGGACTAGTCCAGGTAGTCGAAGACGAACTGGTCTAGGTAGTCCAAGACGGACTGGTCCAGGTAGTCCAAGACGGACTAGTCCAGGTAGTCCAAGACGGACTAGTCCAGGTAGTCGAAGACGGACTGGTCTAGGTAGTCCAAGACGGACTGGTCCAGGTAGTCCAAGACGAACTAGTCCAGGTAGTCCAAGACGGACTAGTCCTGGTAGTCCAAGACGAACTAGTCCTGGTAGTCCAAGACGAACTAGTCCTGGTAGTCCAAGACGAACTAGTCCTGGTAGTCCAAGACGATCTAGTCCAGGTAGTCCAAGACGAACTAGTCCAGGTAGTCCAAGACGGACTAGTCCTGGTAGTCCAAGACGGACTGGTCCAGGTAGTCCAAGACGGACTAGTCCTGGTAGTCCAAGACGAACTAGTCCTGGTAGTCCAAGACGGACTGGTCCAGGTAGTCCAAGACGGACTAGTCCTGGTAGTCCAAGACGGACTAGTCCTGGTAGTCCAAGAGGAACTAGTCCTGGTAGTCCAAGACGAACTAGTCCTGGTAGTCCAAGACGAACTAGTCCTGGTAGTCCAAGACGATCTAGTCCAGGTAGTCCAAGACGGACTAGTCCTGGTAGTCCAAGACGAACTAGTCCTGGTAGTCCAAGACGGACTGGTCCAGGTAGTCCAAGACGGACTAGTCCTGGTAGTCCAAGACGGACTAGTCCTGGTAGTCCAAGACGAACTAGTCCTGGTAGTCCAAGACGAACTAGTCCTGATAGTCCAAGACGAACTAGTCCTGGTAGTCCAAGACGATCTAGTCCAGGTAGTCCAAGACGAACTTTGCATCCCAGCAATGCAGTTCAGTGGTTAAATTCTGTCTCGAGACAATGATATGTTGCCACGATTACACTGATGATTCAGTATTACCAGCTTAGGGCACATTTCCATAAATATCAGTGTTACTCAAATACTGCCAGTCACTAGGATATTTTCCATTATTAGTATTATAAATAATATTGTGTGGTACAATAGTATCACTTATATAATGTTCAAAGAGAGATGGAGGGCGCACATAAACACAATAGCAAAATGATATGAAGTTTACTATAAGAAAACTACATTAAGCATATAAAGAAATAACACATGGGGTGAATATATGAAATGGATGATCTGGAGAACTCTGGCAGCTCTCCTCTCGCCGCCTCTGGCAACTCGGACAGCTGGGCAAATTTAAATGAGGGACTCTGGCCCTCTCGATGCACGGGAGACATCTCCCGTCACGCAGGGTGCAGTGCACCTCCACAGATCTCCAGTATCAGCTCTTGATACTGGCAATGGCTCAAAAGGGCAAAAACTTACGGGCTATTCATGCCCGTGCCACCTTTTGGGTGGCTTAATCTTCATCAATCCTCTGGAGGGGGGGGGGGGGCAGCTCCGTCAACGTCGTCCTCTCGTCCACCAACTGCCACACTCGTTCCCTCGCTGTCTTCTCCAAGTAGTAGTAATACTGGCTGACCTACTGCCTACTCTAATACTAACATAATAAGAAATATATTAGCTAACGAGATATATATATGTGTACTGGGCCTACTTAGCCTAGTCATCAAGGGACAATGGGAGGGGAAATAATGATCTACCTTTATCACTCCTGTCCATCGACGCCTGTCCACCGATGGTAGAAGTTACACGGTTCCCTGGTTGTTCCACGGTGTTCCGGTTGTGTGTCACAGGTCCTCAGGCATCGTGGAGAAATCACGTTTTCGTAGTACCTAATCCCTGGATTCAGGTCTTCCAAACTGGTCCAACCAGTGGTCACTGAGCATGTCACTGTCCACACGCGCTCCTTCAACGAGACATTTTCTCCTGGATCTGGATGCGGTGCCTTCCCTTCAGGAACTCAGTAGATGTGACCTGGTCACTGCAGCACTGCACGTCGTACCAGAGCGGACTCGCAGGGCGCCAGACTTGCCCTCCCAGAGTCGCCGCTCACCTTCCGACGCCGACTAACAGCCACGAGTATTTGACACTTCTTTGCCCACTAAACTCGGCTTATTCGTATTCTGCGGAAGTACAGTATCTTCTGCGACAATGGTAGACTGCCTATGGCTGCTCAGATCCACTGAGCGAGGCTCCCAGAACCTCCAATCTCGGGAGCTCACTGACCCACTTCCGCTCGCGTCAAAAATCTGTTAAACTCTGCTTGGCGCAGTGACCTGCAGCTCCTGCCAGGCCTCCTGGCAGGAGCTGCAGCAATTCAACCGTTCCGGGAATTTCCGCACATACTCTTCCACGGTCATTAATGACTCCCTCGACGTCAACTGCTCCTTTAATATCAACAACGGACTTCTTACTTCGTGTCCAAATACTAGTTGGAATGGAGAGAATCCCAGAGACTCTACCACAGCATCTCTGAGCGCAAACAGGGCTGGACAGATAGCTTCATCCCACTCTGCTACCTGTTCCGCACAATACAGTCGCAAAACGGCTTTCAGGGTGGAATGGAACCTCTCAATCGCTCCTTGCGACTGAGGTCTGTAAGGTGATGATCGTAATTGTGTTATTCCCCAGCATGCAATAGCCTGCATAAACCTCTTCATTTGGAAAACGTTTCAGCAATCGGACTGAATTTCCTTGGGTACTCGTACCCAAGAGAAGAATCGCTGAAGGTGTCCCATATCGCATCTCGATGTCACCTTCGGCACTGGGATCGCTTCCGGAAATCGCGTCGAAGCACACATGATGGTCAGCAAGTAACTATTTCCTCTTTTTGTTCTAGGTAAGGGTCCCACAACGTCGATTATTAGGCGTTCGAACACCTGGCAAAACTTAGTAACTGGAACTAAAGGTGCTTTCGGGATGGCAGGGACGTTCTTTTAAGCCCTTTGGCACGGTAAGCATGTCTTGCAGACTCTCCTTACATCCACGTCCATGCCCGGCCAATAAAAATGTTCCCAAATCCGGCTTAAGGTCTTGGTCACTCCCAAGTGACCTGCGGGATCCACTGAGTGGATCCATTGTTCAGTTAGTTCATTTATCAGCCTAAGTGACAACAGAGAGGAATCTGCTGTTATACTTGAGAGAGGCATAGACAGGAGTGCTAAACTAGGCTGTTGATAAGCTTACTTTAACTTGTCATTTAAGGACATTAAATTAATGTCAAGATTGTTTTTGTATTAGATTTAGTTCTTTATGAATAGTTTTGTTATTGTTACCAAAGAATCTGTCTTTCTGTCAATACCTTCCAATATTATTGCCACACATATTCTGTAACATGTTGAACTGTTCTTGAGATCTTCAATGAAGGCTTTTGGATTCGAAGCTGATTCATAGCAGAACACATCAAATCAAATTTGGATTGAGAACTCGAGAGCTACCCTTATTATTGCACTGGCAGTCGAGGCGCTCAACGATCTAGTGGATTAGGATTCCCATTGTTAGAACCCTGGCGTTTGTCCTCGCCTATCTATTTTCAGCGTTAATGTATGAGCTGCCCTTACATTTAATATGCTGGCTTGTGCAGTCCTTACTGACTGAGGACATTTGTATTAATGTTCAAATCCTTCTAAGGAAGGAAACAAAGAAAAATCTCCCAACTGATAATCAACAAAAGTGCAAAGACCTAACCCCTTCTTCCCTTAGTTTTATAATCTTTATTTAAACATTACACTTTTAAATTCGTAGGTCATTATCTGTCTTAACTGAATCCAAGATGATGCTTTATGAGAAATCATCATTTTCTTAAGTGTTCCAAGAGACGTTTCCTTGCAAGCTTCTCTAGCGCCTAACTAAGAATGGTCGATAATGAAGCTACTGTGTAGTTTAGTGGCTCCTGTGTCCTCTCATTATGGCATGCTGGCACTACATTGGCTGTCTTCCATTACTTTGGCAACTCCCTCTTTTTTACTGATGAGTGGAAGAGTTAATGGGAGGCTCAAGTCCGCAGCTACATCTTTCAGTCCCCACAAATACCATTTGTTGTTAGAAGTATAATGTTGGATGAGTGTTTATGACTCACATGTTGCCTACAGTAACGTGGTGGGTGAGTGTTTATGACTCACATGTTACTTACAGTAACGTGGTGGGTGAGTGTTTATGACTCACATGTTGCTTACAGTAACGTGGTGGGTGAGTGTTTATGACTCACATGTTACTTACAGTAACGTGGTGGGTGAGTGTTTATGACTCACATGTTACTTACAGTAACGTGATGGGTGAGTGTTTATGACTCACATGTTGCTTACAGTAACGTGGTGGGTGAGTGTTTATGACTCACATGTTGCTTACAGTAACGTGGTGGGTGAGTGTTTATGACTCACATGTTACTTACAGTAACGTGATGGGTGAGTGTTTATGACTCACATGTTGCTTACAGTAACGTGGTGGGTGAGTGTTTATGACTCACATGTTACTTACAGTAACGTGGTGGGTGAGTGTTTATGACTCACATGTTGCTTACAGTAAGGCAGTGGATGAGTGCTTATGACTCACATGTTACTTACAGTAACGTGGTGGGTGAGTGTTTATGACTCACATGTTGCTTACAGTAAGGCAGTGGATGAGTGCTTATGACTCACATGTTACTTACAGTAACGTGGTGGGTGAGTGTTTATGACTCACATGTTGCTTACAGTAAGGCAGTGGATGAGTGCTTATGGTCCGAATGTTATAGTAAAGTTAGATACAATGTGTTTTACAACTTCAACTGAGTTGTTTAACCTCAACTTCATTTAAAATCGGATTTAATTTGTAACGTTCTAATGAAGTACACATCAAATCAGCACTTGCATGCTTACAGGAATGTCTGAGTGACTGTTTGTGTGTGTGTGCTAATTATGCCTGGACCAAACATATGTAGACATCATTCACGTTACTTTCACTTATTGAAGCACTTTTCAAAGTTCATGAACAGTAATAATTCAACAAATATTATTCATATACAGTTTACTTATCTATTAATTTGGTAACTCACTAACCCTCACAAAACAAGCAACACACAAGATTTCATTTTGCTTATTAGATTCTTGGTGTTTATGCAAGATAAGATCTGTGTTTATGAAAGAGTAATCAGAAGCCGTCGTAGCCCAGCTGTGGGAGCGTCCTCCGCGGCCTCGTAGTCCAGCTGTGGGAGCGTCCTCCGCGGCCTCGTAGCCCAGCTGTGGGAGCGTCCTCCGCGGTCTCGTAGCCCAGCTGTAGGAGCGTCCTCCGCGGCCTCGTAGCCCAGCTGTGGGAGCGTCCTCCGTGGCCTCGTAGTCCAGCTGTGGGAGCGTCCTCCGCGGCCTCGTAGACCAGCTGTGGGAGCGTCCTCCGCGGCCTCGTAGCCCAGCTGTGGGAGCGTCCTCCCCGGCCTCGTAGTCCAGCTGTAGGAGCGTCCTCCGCGGCCTCGTAGCCCAGCTGTGGGAGCGTCCTCCGCGGCCTCGTAGTCCAGCTGTGGGAGCGTCCTCCGCGGCCTCGTAGCCCAGCTGTGGGAGCGTCCTCCGCGGCCTCGTAGCCCAGCTGTGGGAGCGTCCTCCGCGGCCTCGTAGCCCAGCTGTGGGAGCGTCCTCCGCGGCCTCGTAGCCCAGCTGTGGGAGCGTCCTCCGCGGCCTCGTAGCCCAGCTGTGGGAGCGTCCTCCGCGGCCTCGTAGTCCAGCTGTGGGAGCGTCCTCCGCGGCCTCGTAGCCCAGCTGTGGGAGCGTCCTCCGCGGCCTCGTAGCCCAGCTTTGGGAGCGTCCTCCGCGGCCTCGTAGCCCAGCTGTGGAAGCGTCCTCCGCGGCCTCGTAGCCCAGCTGTGGGAGCGTCCTCCGCGGCCTCGTAGCCCAGCTGTGGGAGCGTCCTCCGCGGCCTCGTAGCCCAGCTGTGGGAGCGTCCTCCGCGGCCTCGTAGCCCAGCTGTGGGAGCGTCCTCCGCGGCCTCGTAGCCCAGCTGTGGGAGCGTCCTCCGCGGCCTCGTAGCCCAGCTGTGGGAGCGTCCTCCGCGGCCTCGTAGCCCAGCTGTGGGAGCGTCCTCCGCGGCCTCGTAGCCCAGCTGTGGGAGCGTCCTCCGCGGCCTCGTAGCCCAGCTGTGGGAGCGTCCTCCGCGGCCTCGTAGCCCAGCTGTGGGAGCGTCCTCAGCGGCCTCGTAGCCCAGCTGTGGGAGCGTCCTCCCCGGCCTCGTAGCCCAGCTGTGGGAGCGTCCTCCGCGGCCTCGTAGCCCAGCTGTGGGAGCGTCCTCAGCGGCCTCGTAGCCCAGCTGTGGGAGCGTCCTCCCCGGCCTCGTAGCCCAGCTGTGGGAGCGTCCTCCGCGGCCTCGTAGCCCAGCTGTGGGAGCGTCCTCCGCGGCCTCGTAGCCCAGCTGTGGGAGCGTCCTCCGCGGCCTCACAGTCCAGAGTTCCACACATAGACATAGCTTCTTCTTTTACAGCTCACATAATAAATGTTTTTTATACTTTTCTTTATTATTAAGATGTGAGTATTAAGTTGGAAAGAAACCTGCAAATAATAATTTTTTATTTAGAAGATCTGTAGATAAAATTGGAGATCAAATCTATATGGATGTGACTGTGGAACATTAGTATGTCCGGGACACTGTGCTGCAAAGATATCATCTTTTGGTCACCTAAACGTTTCTCACAACTTTGATGTAAATTATCTGTCCATGTGAGCGTGTACCATCCTAGCAGTCTTCACCTTGTTGTGTTAACAGAATCAAGAAATAGCTATCTAGCCTATACTATTCCTGGTGCCTTCTCTTCGTCTCACCTAAGTTTAGTGCATTGCATTTGTCAGTGTTAAAGGAAAGTAACCATCTGTCCGACCACCGCTTGAGCGCATATAAAATCTCCTTGTACTCTCCCTCAAACGTTTTCGTTCGAAAATCTCAGCAAATGTGCATAATCTGCAAGTAAGGATACTTAAGACTTTCTTCTATCAGTTTGATGATATATATCACAATCTGAAAGACCCCAAATGATCTCGCGGGAGTACACTACTTGCGTTTTTTAATACTTGCAACTGTTCGCTGCTGATTTATCTTCTTTCAGCATTACCCTCTGTTTTCAACTAATGGTATATTCTCTCCTCCACACCAGCACTCCTTTAGTTATGAAATCCTAGTTTTCAATTACGGGATGGGGACCTTCTAAATGGAACTGTGTTACACGTTTGTTGATTATCAATAAAATTACAGGCAGCGTACCCGTGTTTTTTTTTAGTTTTATCATTTTTATTTAATCATAACACTTATAAAGTCGTAGTGCATTATCTGCCTTAACTGATTCCATGCTGATGTTTAGTTTAGTTCATTCATTATGCACCCCATACCCATCTTATGGGAGGCAATGGAAAGGGTTCCAGAGGCATATAATGGGCTTAGGGACTGAACCCCACAATTCATTCGGCTAAGCAAGTTACAATCTTGATGAACTAGTTACAAAATTAAATGCACATCGTCACATAAACAATGTACTCGAGACCGACCACAAGTACAGTTTCTAAATTAAATTAAGCAACTGACATATGTGAAGAGCTAGTGTCACAATTGATATGTTTATCCTGCACACCGCCCCCCATCCAGTGGGCAACGGTGGGTAGGTTACAATCACTTAGTTACTACCTACAGTTAGCTAACTGGGGATATTTGACTAAGATTTCTGGTAGCAGATAATTTTGATTTAAATATTTACACATCTCTGGAACATTTGTTATAGAATTGTCTCTACTTTCACGTATCTTTTCGCACTCCATCACATAGTGACGGAGGGTGTGCGAATAATTTTGTTGACACAGTTTACATTTGGTCAGGTCTACATCAGCAGATAATGAGAATTCCCAGAGATACTTGTAACCGAGTCTAAGCCGAGCAGTAGTAACATCTAGAAGTCTGCTGATTTTATTGGATGATTCATAGATGTGTGTCTCCTCTTGCATGATAGTATGATGATAGATGGAATTACTGGTGTCTATTTCACTTTGCCTCAGATCTTCAAGATCTTATTGAAGTTCTCGGTGTACTGCTGCTCTCAGATTGCTCATTGACAATCCAAGGTTACATTCAACGGCTCCTTTAAAGGCAGACTCTTTGGCTAACTTATCAGCTGTATCATGCATTCGGAGGCCAACATGAGATGGAGACCACATGAAATGGACTCTGTTACCATCCTTAATAATTTTGTTGTATTTGTGTCTAGCTTCGGACACGAGAATGTTACAGTTATGTCTTAAAGAGTTGAGAGCAATTAAGGATGATAAGGAGTCACTTACAATTAATGTATCAAGTTTGGAGACTTGTACACATTTCAGTGCAAGGATCAAGGCAAATAGTTCGGTCTGAAGGGTAGAGGCCCAGTTGTTTATACGGACTCCCAACTCAAAGTACAAGCCATCGTCCATTGTCAGGACAACTGCACTTCCAGCTGCACCCGTGGGGCGGTGTAGGGAACCATCAGTGTATATGATTTAAGAGAGAGAATGCTCTGTGGACAGAGCATCAATATGCAGGAAAGTGCCGTAGTTGTCTCTCTTGGTACAAATCATAAGCCTGATACATTTTGAGTCGAGTTCCAGTTTTAGTCATCCATTTGGAACAATGTTGACCTTCAATAAAGAAATTCTGGAGGGCTTCTGTGCAAGGGTTAGGATGAGTTAGCCTAAGTATTTTTATACCAATTTGACAGTTAATTTCAGTAACACAATCAACATCGCTCAGAATATTAAGTTCCTTTCTCATGTTAAGTATCTTTGTGGTACGAGGGCACCCAAGGATAATCTTCAAGGCTTCGTTCTGCAGTTTTTCAAGCCCCTCAAGCTTTCTTTCAGGCATCAAAACAAGCAGAGGTGCAGCATAATCCACTAAAGATCTGATGTATGCAAGGTACATCATTTTGGCAATTACAAAAATACAAATACAAATATTTATTCAGGTAGAGTACATACATACAAGGTGAGATACAAAAGTTGATGGATTTATAGATAGAGCTAGTACATACAATGCCTAAAGCCACTATTACGCAAAGCGTTTTGGCCAGGAAAAACACTAAAGACTAAAACTTAATACTAATTGAGATTAAAGTATAAAAAGTGTTGAGAAAAATAAGAAAAAAATAAAAAGGGGGGGGGGGGGAACATGGCAGAAAAACAAAAACAAAAGTACAATTTGGTCAACAAACAGCATTGTTTAAAATCGTAGACAAGGGTTGACATTTAGGGGTGAGGTAGGTTACAGGGAGTTAATTAGGTGGTACTTAGTTTTTATCTTAAACTGGTTGGGAGAGGTACAGTCTTTAACATGGTTGGGAAGGTCATGCCACATTCGAGGTCCCTTGATTTGTAAAGCATTTATAGTTTGACTAAGTCGTACTCTTGGAATATCAAATAAGTATTTGTTTCTGGTGTGGTGCTCATGGGATCTGTTACAACCTTCTAGGAAGCTTTTAAGGTCAGGATTGGCATTACAGTTCAGCGTTTTATATATATAAAATACACATGAGAGGATGTGCAGTGACTTAATATCTAACATATTCAGAGATTTGAGTAGGGGTACCGAGTGATGTCTGGGTCCAGAGTTAGATATTGTACTAATAGCAGCTTTGTGTTGAGTAATTAGAGGACGTAAATGATTTTGGGTAGTAGAACCCTAAGCACAAATACCATAGCTGAGATAAGGATAGATGAGAGAGTGATAGAGTGTCACAAGGGCAGGGCGAGGTACATAATATCTGATCTTAGAAAGAATGCCAACAATTTTTGAAACTTTTTTGGGATATATTTAGAATGTGTCCCTGGAAATTCAGCTTGCGGACAATGAGAACGCCAATGAATTTGCCATCTACTTTGTTACAAATTTGGGTATTGTTAATCCTGAGATTTATTTGATTTGAGGATTTATTGCCAAACAAAATATAGAAAGTTTTGTCAATATTGAGGGTGAGTTTGTTGGCAGTTAGCCAGTGATGGACTTTATTTAGTTCAGTATTCACTGTGACATTTAGAGCAAGGGGGTCAGGACTGTCGTAAATGAAGGTCGTGTCGTCAGCAAATAGAATTGGTTTGAGATGTTGGGAGGCATTTGGAAGATCATTAATGTAGATGAGAAAGAGGAGAGGGCCAAGTATGCTGCCCTAGTGAACACCAATGTTGATGGGTAGTGTGGGAGAAATTGAATTATTCACAGAAACATATTGGAGCCTGTCAGTAAGGTAAGACTTAATGTATTGCAGGGAGTGACCTCTGACTCCATAATGTTGTAATATAAGAAGAATGTTTTGGTGGTTGACAGTATCTAAAGCCTTACGCAGGTCCACAAATAACCCAACAGCGAACTCATTTTTATAAAGAGCTGCATGTATCAAGTTAATCATACAATAAGCGCATCATTAGTGCTTTTTAGGGGTCTGAAGCCATACTGGCAAGAGCTAAGTATACTGTGTTTGGCTAGATAAGAGTAAAGGTGCTTGTAGATAAGTTTTTCAAATATTTTGGACAAGTTTGGCAGAATTGATATAGGTCTGAAGTTGTTAACATCTGTGGGATCACCACATTTGTGGACAAGGGTTACTCTTGCTTTTTTTAGAATTTCTGGAAAGGTTTGGAGTTCAAGTGACTTGTTGAAGAGCAATGCAATAGCAGGAGCTAGAGATCTGGAGGCTTTTTTGTAAATAAGGGTCGGTATCTCCTCAAGGGCACCAGACTTGGTTTTAAGGTTAAGGATTATGTCAGTAACATCAGTGGAATTAGTAGGCATTAGGTACAGAGACTGTGGATAGTTACCTGTAAGATTGTCCTGAATATTAGTACTGGACTGTACTAATTTGGACTTAACTCGACTGGACTTAAAGACTGTACCTCTCCCAACCAGTTTAAGATAAAAACAAAGTACTACCTTATTAACTCCATGTAACCTACCTCACCCCCAAAATGTCAACCCATGTCTACTAATTGAAACAATGCTGTTTGTTGACCAAATTGTATTTTTTATTTTTTTTTCTTCCAAGTTTACCCCGCCCCCTTTTTTCATTTTTTTTATTTTTTCTCAACACAATTTATACTTTAATCAAAATTAGTATTAAGTTTTAGTCTTAGTGTTTTTCCTGCCCCGAAACGCTTTGTGTAATAGTGGCTTTAGGCATTGTATGTACTAGCTATATCTATAAATCTATAAATTTTTGTATCTCACTTTGCATGTATGTACTCTACATGAATAAATATTTGTATTTGTATTTGGAAGATGGAATATCATTTGCAAGGGATGACCCAATGGAAGAGAAGAACCTATTGAACTATTGAGGCTGAAAGCAGACCATCATTATTTGACAGGAATATTGGTTTGTTATTTAAAATCTTCTTCGATCCCAATATTTGTGAAATTGTGCTCCATGTTTTCTTAATGTTGGCCTTTGTGTGGGTAAATTTATCTTCGTAGTATTTAATTTTGGCTCTCCTAATTATTTTAGATAGCAATGATGAGTAATTCTTTGAAAATTCTTTGGAAACGATTCCTAACCTATACTTGTTCTCAAGGTCATGTTTTTTATTAATTTTTATTTTATTTTATTTATTTATGCATATACAAGAATGTACATAAGGAATGTGAGGATACAATTATGGTAATTACAGTCTTGTAAAGCCACTAGCACGCGCAGCGTTTCGGGCAGGTCCTTAATCTAAGAAAATTTTAAGGAGGTAAATACTTGCAAAATTTATAGACAAAAAAATGATAACAGATTACATGAAATGAAAAAAAAAAAAGATGAGAGAAAATTATAGGTACAGTATATTAAAGCACATAGGTAGCTATGATTGATTGCAATGACAGCTTAAAATGGTAGTTGACAACAAATTGGTAGGCACAATACAGCAGAAACAATATAAGATTGATTGCAATAACAGCTTGAATGGTAGTTGATAAAAATTGGTAGTCACAATACAGCATATGGCTAGCACATAAAAGAAGACAGCAATGAACACAATGATAAGGTTGTTTGATATTACATAAAAATTAGGAGATTGGGTACCACTAGGTACAGAGCAAATTTAAGGCTCTGTGTAGGAAACTAAATAGATGAAGTTAGGTACTTTTTGGTTTTGCTTTTAAATAAGGCAAAAGTTTTACAGTTTTTCAATTCACTAGGGAGTGAGTTCCATAGACTAGGTCCCTTAATTTGCATAGAGTGTTTACGCAGATTAAGTTTGACCCTGGGGATATCAAAGAGATATTTATTTCTGGTGTGGTGATAATGGGTCCTATTACATCTGTCCAGGGAGAGTTTCAGAGCATGGTTTGCATTTAAGAACAGGGTTTTGTAAATGTAGTTGACACAAGAGAATGTGTGGAGGGAGTTAATATTTAGCAAGTTTAGAGATTTAAACAAGGGAGCTGAGTGTTGTCTGAAAGCAGAGTTAGTTATTATTCTGATAGCAGATTTTTGCTGTGTGATGATGGGCTTAAGGTGGTTTGCAGTGGTAGACCCCCATGCACAGATCCCATAATTAAGATAGGGGTAGATTAGTGCATAATATAGTGAGAGGAGAGCAGAGTTAGGAACATAATATCTGATTTTGGAGAGTATACCAACTGTCTTAGAGACTTTCTTAGTTATGTGTTGAATGTGGGTGCTGAAGTTGAGTCTCTTGTCTAGGAATAGGCCAAGAAACTTGCCATCATTTTTATTATTGATGTTAATGTTGTCTATCTGTAGCTGAATTGCATTTGATGATTTGCTTCCAAATAAGATGTAGTAAGTCTTTTCGATGTTTAATGTTAGTTTGTTCGTTGACATCCATAAGTGGACTTTTTTTAATTCATTATTCACAACATTATTTAGTGTATGTGGGTTGAGGTTTGAGTAGATAAGGGTAGTATCGTCAGCAAACAATATAGGTTTGAGAATATTAGAGACATTAGGCAGATCGTTTATATATATAAGAAATAGAAGAGGTCCTAAGATGCTGCCCTGTGGCACTCCAACGGTAATTGGTAGAGTGGAAGAAGTTGTATCATTGATGGTTACATATTGGTGTCTGTCACTAAGATAGGATCGGATGTAGTCAAGGGCAAGGCCTCGGATTCCATAATGCTGGAGTTTAAGTAAGAGGTAGTTGTGATTAACAGTATCAAAGGCTTTTCTTAGGTCAATGAAGAGTCCAATCGGAAACTCATTTTTGTCAAGGGCTGAGTAGATAATGTCAAGGAGACTAATGATTGCATCATTGGTACTCTTTTGGGACCGGAAGCCAAACTGGCAGGGGCTGAGTATGTCGAATTTTACGAGGTAGGAATAGAGCTGTTTGTAAATAATTTTTTCAAATATTTTTGATAGAATGGGTAGATTTGATATTGGTCTATAATTGTTTATGTCCGCCGGATTGCCTCCTTTATGGACTGGCGTTACTCTTGCTTTTTTGAGGATATCAGGGAAGGTGTGACACTCTATAGATTTGTTGAACAGTAGTGCTATGGGTGGGGCAAGGGCATGGGAGGCTCTCTTGTACACAATGGACGGAATTTCACTGGTGTTCCCTGCCTTGGTTTTTAGAGAGTGTATGAGGGACACAACATCTGCCGGGCTGATTGGTGAAAGGAGAAGAGAGTTTGGATAGCTGCCTGAGAGATATGTGTTAATATGTGTCTGAGTCTGTGGGATTTTACTGGCAAGATTAGCACCAACCGATGAAAAGAAACTATTAAATTCATTTGCCATTTCTAAAACAGTTGACGGTATACCCCCATCCTTGTAGAGTTTTATTTGGTTATGTGAGTGTTGTTTAGTTCCTAGGATACTAGAGATAGTTTTCCAAGTGTTTTTCATGTTGCCTTTTGCTTCATTGAATCTATTCACATAATATGCAAGTTTTGCCTTTCTTATGATACTGGTAAGCATTGATGAGTACCTTTTAGCTACTTCCTTTGAAACTAGGCCAATCCTAACTTTCTTTTCATATTCATGTTTCTTGTTGATTGAGTTGAGAATGCCACTTGTGAGCCACGGATTGTTTAATCTTTTGTCAGTTACTTGCTTTGTAAGAAGGGGACAATGAAGGTTGTAGAGGCTTAGAGTTTTGGAGAGGAAGAGGTTAGCTAATGAATTTATATCATGGGTATTATTGAATTCAGAATCCCAGTTAATATTGTGAAGTGCCTCTGTAAGATTGTCTAAAGCTGATTCACTGTGTAGCCTAAATGAAAGTTTCTTGCTTTTTGGTGGTGTTATGTCCATGTTCGCTATGAGAAAGGTAGGATAGTGGTCAGTTGTTCTGTCGTAGATTATACCAGATACAAGGGGAGCTGTTATGTTTGTCCATATGTGGTCCAAGGTAGTGGCTGATGTTTGAGTGACTCGGGTAGGTTTGGTGATAGTGGGGATTAGCATACAGGAGTTCATGCTGTTAAGGAAATAGTCAACTTGAGAGCAGTTTTGTTGCCCCAGGTCAATATTAAAGTCTCCTCCCAGAATGATGTGGTTTTTGTTGAGATTGTTGTTTATAATAAGATTCCTTAGGTTGTCTGAGAAAGAAGCTATGTTAGTATTAGGAAATCTATAGATGGCTCCAATAGTCAAAGAGGATTTAAGGGATTTAATTGTAAACTGAGCAAAAGTATATTTACAGTAGTCATCCCTGTCACTAATAACACTGTTGCAGATAAATGTATCTCGGTAATATATAGCTGTGCCACCACCTTTTTTATTAGGCCTACAGTTATGAATGGCTTTATAACCAGCTAAGTTGTAGAGTTGGGTATAGTCTTTATTTAGCCAAGTTTCTGTTAAAATAATGAACGATAGGTTAGTACCTAGTGCTGTGAGTAGTGCATTTAAATCGTCAAAATGTTTACCAAGTGATCTAACATTTTGGTTATAAACTGATAGATAGGTGCTATTTTGGAGTTTGTTTTTAGCCTGGTGTGCTGTGAAATACTTACAATAATGATGATCAATGTGCTGGTTGGTATAGATATGAGACATAAGATTTTGATCAGGATCAATATCAGTGTGCATAGAGATGCAGAGGGATCACGATACAAGATACATGATAAAGCAAAACACAAGAATAAGAGCAGATACAATAAAATAGTAACAATTTAGAAGTAAAATAAAGATCCAATAGATAGCCAGGGAGGACACAGAAGTTACATAAAATAAAACACAAAAAATCAGTAGAGACTGTCAATATAAATGTAAAATAAAAAATAATAAGAAAAATAATAATCATAAAAAAAATGATCTTGAAGATAATTTGATGAAAGTAATTTGTTGTTGTTACTTTTTTAATGAATTTTAGTTTATAAAATTTGACACCATATGTTAATGGTTAATTAACAGGGTAATAAAAAGCCCTAGGTTTAGTGACAGGGGGATTAACTAAGAACAAATAATTAAGAGTATAAAACAGGCAAAGATGACAAACAAAAAATAAAGTAAAAATTAAAATAAAAATAAAAATAAACACCTTTGGAAAGGAAAGGCAGAGCTTAAGTACACTTTGGTTGTATGTGAGACTACAAATTATGTTCTGGTTATTCAGCTGATATCCCACAGTCATCCAGGAAAGAAGTGAGGTGTGCTTCAGTGGTTATGACATAAGTTTTTCCAGAGTCAGTCTTCCTAGCTATTATTCAGTCTTAATGGATTTAAGTATCCCCTTTGTAAGCCAAGGATTATTTAGCCTTTTAGTTGTGACTTGTTTCGTTAGCATAGGACAGTGGGTGTTATAAAGGTTGAGAGTTTTTTGAAGAAAAGATTGCACTGCTAGGTTCTAGTAGGTCTAGTGATTAAGGGTATGAGGAAGCAGGAATTCATACAGTTGAGGAAGCTGGCAGCAGTAGGATGCTCAGGTTCGCAGAGGTCAATATTAAAGTCCCCTGCGATAATTAGATGGTTTTTGTTCAGTCTGTTATCTAGTATTAGATTTCTAAGGTTAGAGTTGAATTCGGACACATCAGTGTTAGGAATTCTATAGACTGCTCCCACAGACAGGACAGACTCAGCACCCTTGACTCTGAAACTAGCAGAGATATACTCCCCACAGTAGTCTCTAGTTCTAATTACTTTTAAGCATGTTAGTTCTTGGTGGTAGTAAAGAGCAGTACCACCACCTCTCTGAATTGGTCGACAGTTGTGAATTGCTGAGTAGTTAGGCATATTAAAGAGTTGAGTAGTATCCTCTTTTAACCACGTTTCAGTAAGTATAATAAAAGAGAATTTGTTGTCAATAGTTTCAATCAAGGCACTAACATCATCGAAGTGTTTGCTAAGTGATCTTACATTCAAGTTAATTACAGAGATATTGTGATTATGTGTTAATACATTGTTTACATCATGTGCTGTAAAATATTTGCAATTTTGATCATTAAAGTGATGATTGTCAAAGATAAGTATAAGAGGTTTAGTTCTGGGTCTATACTTGTTTGCATAAGAAGGCTGGTTGCAGGAAAACAAGGCAAGAATGGCAATTACAAAACAAAATTTTGATATAAAAGGGGGGGGGGGGAATTAAAATATAAACAAGACCTATACAAGATAAACACAAAATGAACAAAAAGAAAATGAAGTAGATTGCTTACCAGTACTCTCAGGTACACTGTAAGTAATAATTTGCATTTTGAGACACAGCCAAAGCCAGGGGTACAATGGAGTAAGGGAGCATGGCGAGGCTAGGCAACCTAGGTAATAAATGAAAGCAAAGAAAAAAGTTGAATAATAAACATAGGCAAGTTTAATCGAATGATTATTAACTATAAATAGTTTAGTTTTGATCCTATAATTAATAAGAACTAAAGATATATTAATGCACTCAATTAATTAAGTCCAATAAATGACTAATATACATTAAATTAAAATTTACTTTAAAAAAGTGTAACAAAGAGACTTAGGATACGTAGCCTGCACTAGGTGACAAGGGGGTTAATTATGTTGACTCAATGAGAGGGATAATAAGGTGAGACAAACCACATTGGGAGAGGAAAGTGTTGAGGTTATCCTCATTAGCAATTGTAAACATTTTACCTACTGAGATCTTTCTCACTTTAATCACGCCATCTCTAACGAATCACTGATGAATCGCATCTGGGTTTTGTTTACGGATTTGACGCAGGCGGTGAGGAGTTGCTGTCTTTTTTCTAGTCAAGCACTCGTTGATGTAGATTCCCTTTCGTTAGGATGCAGCTGTCCGGACAAGTTGCGATTTTATGGACTGGGAAGCTAGCTTGAGGCGAATTTTTCGCTGGGTTAGACCTGATGGATTCTTTTTGCCTACTCTGTAGGCAGCAATAATGTCGGTTTTATTTAGAGTGACACGCAATTCGTCTTTTATGAGAGCATGAACTATTTCAATACACTTTTCACCTTCACGTTCCACAGGAATATTTTGGGACGACACAATAACATAGTCAAGCAGCTTTTGCTGGTCCTGTTCATCCTGGGAGATGGAATGTTGGCCAGATGACACATTTGCAGATGACACTAAGATCTATGATAAAGAAGGAAGTGAAAGTGATATTGAGACCTTACAAAGAGATCTACATGAACTCCACCAATGGTCAGATGACTGGCAAATGCTCTTTAATGTCGATAAATGCAAGACCTTGCCTGTAGGGCATAACATTCCACGTCACAACTACCAAATTGCCAGCACTACCTTACAACAGATAGATGAAGAATGCGACATTGGAATCAGAATCCATCATTCACTAAAAGTTGCACAACAAGTGGGAGCGGCAGTAAAAAAAGCGAACCAAACCTTGGGAATAATCAAGCGTGCCTTTACTTTCAAGTAAATTAAAGTAGTCCTTCAATTGTATAAGTCTCTGGTGCGCCCCCACCTGGATTATTGCATACAGGCATTGAGACCTTATCTTCAGAAAGCTGCTCTGGAGAAGATGCAACACCGGGCAACAAAAATCATACCAGAGCTTAGTCATCTCTCGTATCAGGAAGGGTTAAGGGCCACTGGCCAAACAACACAGCAAACCAGGCATGACAGGGCGGAGCTCATCGAAACACTTAAAATACTCAATAATTTGGACGATGTCGACCCGGACACTTTCTTCAAAAGGTCAGATGTAACACGAACGAGGAGCAACGGGTTCAAGCTCAACAAGCCACAATGTAGGACAGAAAACAGGAGAGGCTTTTTCACCCGTATGGTGGTAAACCCGTGGAACAGCCTACCAGCCAAAGAGGAGGTAAGGTAAACGCCAAAACTCTACTGGGTTTTAAAATACAGATAGAAAAGATCGTCCAGGCAAATGGGTAGGACCTTTGACAAGCCGCCAACTTCCTGTCCTCGTTGAGGCCACCAGTATTAGTGGCTCTCAGGTTAATTATGAACTTAATTAATGAACTTAATTAATGAACTTAATCGTTGGGGTGAACTTAAAATTAGATTAGATTAAGATTAAGGACCTGCCCGAAACGCTGCGCATACTAGTGGCTTTACAAGATTGTAAATACTATGCTATGTATTCTCACAAACCCAATGTACCTTCTTGTATATAAATAAATAAAATAAATAAATAAATAAATTAATTAGAGGTCGGCAAAGATCGGTAACCAAAGAAAATGGGAAGAGCACGGTGGCGGGTAAGCGAGCGAGCGAGTGACGTCATCACAACAAAGGTTGCTATAGACGTCTCCACGACTCGTGAAGTTCGCTTGTCTTAAAGACCTGTGACCACAATACCCGCCAAATTGTCCCTCCCACAGTACTCTCAGGACACTTGTGGCAGTGTAAGTGTGTGGTGAGGCCACACCACTGAAGACATTGAGGATATACCACGAGGGAGAGACAAAACTGTTGAAGGAAGGAGTCACTGGCTCCACCTGACCACCTTGTTCCTCGCACTCTCATCATCCTCCGTAAGTACTTGAGTACTTTCTGCTCCACCATTGTCTTACACCCCAACATGCAATTGTTGGGGTGTGGAAATAGGCCTATGGCATTGTTGGGATGTAGACGTAGGCCTATGGCTTTGTTGGGGTGTGGACATTGGCCTATCGAATAATAATAATAATAAGAAGAAGAATAAGAATAAGAATAATAACGAGAAAATCTCCTGGGACTGTGTGGTGTCGCAAACCCACAACCAAGGCATTGCCTGCCGCATACTCTACCACTGTACCACCACTGACTTCCTAAAAGTCTTACAATCAGATTTCTACTGATGTCACAGGAAGTCTGTGATATCCTTATATCACAGGAAGACTTGAAGCCGGTCCAAATTTTACGTAAGACCCCTCCAAGCACTCAGGTGAAGGAGTAAAGTGTTGTAGTTGAACACTGTACGCCCAACTTCAGATACTACACTGAAAATCGCACTAAGGAAATATACATCAATGAACGATCCACTGGGGCTGTGAGGTGATGCAAACATTGCAGGTTCGCATCGCCTCACAACCCGAGTAAATTTTCTCATTGATGTATATCACGTTAGTGTGATTTTCTGAGTAAATAATAATAATAATATTAATACAGTAATAATATTATTATTATTTATTCAAAAGAGTGTAATAAAAAGAACAAAAGAACATAAGAGTAATAAATGAATAAATCCACAAGGGGTCATGACGAGGGTTCGAACCTACATCCGAGAAGATCCCAGACGCTCTTTAACCACTTAACTGCGCCAACCGAGAATACTCGGTTTGATTTTTTTGTACCCATTCTAAATGTGTGCGAGCTTGGTTGTGTACGAAATGGACTCTTAGGACCTCCAGTGAGAGGTAGCCATCTTGGAAAAAATTCCCCTTATGCCCTAGGGCTGCTGGCTGGGTTAGTACTGAGTGAGCAACCATGAGTGGCCCGCGCACCTCTGGCTCCCAAACACCTGTCCGACGCGGAGTTGAAAGATCACGCTTTGTTGGTGAAATTCAAGCCTTAATATTTGAAGAATATAAGGGTCATAATATTTGTAAAGCTAGGCGCAATAAGAACCTAACACAAAGGTCAGATGCAAGTGATCCAGCACCTATGAGGACAATACAGTGAGCGTATCCAGTTGTAGCTCTGAGCGCCACCCTTGCCCACCTATGCTATCTCCAATTTATTTAGATGATACATAGATGAATTGTTTTCTGTGTTCAGTGATGATGCATCTGATACAAGTAGCATAGATAAACAGTGTTAGCAGCTTCCATGGTGGTGTTTTCCATAGATATTTTCAAGAATAGCTGAATCTCTTCTTTACTGACGGACACTCTTTGAGGCTGGCTGAATCTCTTCCAGACTGACAGACACTCTTTGAGGCTGGCTGAATTTCTTCCTGTGTGGGACCTTACAAGGCGATCTTTTCGCGACTACCTTACAAATTGATCTTTCCCTGTAATCTTTGCAAGACTACCTTATGTTTTACATGCTTGGCTACATACCACCTACAGGTACTAATGCCAAGGGTGTACATGAGTGCGTTATTTACAAGCACACAGAACAAAGAAACAGGAAGCAAAATTCTATCTGTACCTGGTGCAATGAGAGAGAAGTCGCACTGTGTATCCTGGACTACTTCGTTGATTATTACTCACTACCAAAGTACTGAGTGTGTAATACAGTGTGTTACTGTGTAGTGTGTGAAACTGTACATATTGTAATTTTAGTGAATTTTTAACAAGTATTATTGCGACAATAAACATTTATTGTGGACACATTGCTGACACATGTATCACAGTTTCATGGAACATTATGAACATTCTACTGTATACATATTGTAAAGGATACAAATATGCATCATATACGATAAAAAAACAAACAAATAAAACATCATTGGAAATACATAAAACAGATAATTGAAAATATATTTGTGTCAACATCTGGTGCTTGAATCGCCCGCACGACCGTGTCTGGGCGTGTCACGCACGGGCGACCAGCCCCTGATGACATCACAACGCACCTTGTCCACGTCCCCACAGCCAAAGTAAGTGGAATTTGGTATTTATTTTTACATAGACATGTTCTGGGAAGGAAATTTATCATTTTACAAAAAAAAAAAGAATTTTTAGGGAACACTTTATTTCATGCGCACAAGGAATTTCACAATAAGCTCGGTGCAGCATGGTGGTTAATCGACTGAGCTACGACATGGATAAGAATTGCAACCAAGAAATCAACTTGACCTACCACGGATCCTGCAGTCTCTCCGAGACAAACTAGGATTTTTACACAATTCTGCCATGCACCTGAGCTCTGTCAATAAGCTGTTCTACCTCTTCGCCCTTCCTTCATTACACACTCTCGGACGTAGATTTGAACGCTCATCACGGCCCTTGTGGATTTGTTCATTTCAAACTTGAAATGAAACAAACAAACTTATTTCAAATTTGTTAATATCAAACCTACCCGTACTATCAAAAATATTTGAAAAAATTATCCACAAACAGCTGTACTCTTACCTTGTAAAATTCGACATACTCGGCCCTTGTCAGTTTGGCTTCTGCTCCCAAAAGAGTACTAATGACGCAATTATTAGTCTCCTTGATATAATTTACTCAGCCCTTGACAAAAATGAGTTTCCGATTGGACTCTTCATTGACCTGAGAAGGGCCTTTGATACTGTTAATCACAACTACCTCTTACATAAACTGCATCATTATGGAATCCGAGGTCATGCCCTGGACTAGATCCAATCCTATCTTAGTGATAGACACCAATGTGTAGCCATAAATGATATAACCTCTCCCACTCTACCAATAACCATTGGGGTGCCACAGGGCAGCATCTTGGGACCTCTCCTATTTCTTATATACATCAATGGTCTGCTTAATGTCACCAACATTCTGAAACCTATATTGTTTGCTGATGATACTACCCTCATCTACTCTAACCCCAAAACACATACACTAAATAATGCTGTTAATAATGAACTAAAAAAATGTCCACTTATGGATGTCGACCAACAAACTAACACTTAACATAGAAAAGACCTACTACATCTTATTTGGAAGCAAATCAACAAATGCAATTCAGCCTCAGATAGACAATGTTAGCATTAGTAATAAAAATTATGGAAAGTTTCTTGGCCTATTCCTAGATAAGAGACTCGACTTCAGCACCTACATTCAACACATAACTAAGAAAGTCTCTAAAACAGTTGGTATACTCTCCAAAATCAGATACTATGTATCTAAGTCTGCCCTCATCTCACTATATTATACACTAATCTATCCCTATCTTAATTATGGTATCTGTGCATGGGGTTCAACCACTGCAAACCACCTCAGGTCCATCATCCCCCAGCAAAAATCTGCTATCAGAATAATAACAAATTCTGTTTTTAGACAACACTCAGCCCCCTTGTTTAACTCCCTAAACATGCTAAACATAATCTCACTCCACACATTCTCTTGTGTCAACTACATTTACAAAACCCTGTTCTTAAATGCAAATCATGTTCTGAAACTCTCCCTGGACAGATGTAATAGGACCCATTATCACCACACCAGAAATAAGTATATCTTTGATATCCCCAGAGTCAAACTTAATCTGTGCAAACAATCTTTGCAAATAAAGGGACCTAGTGTATGGAACTCACTCCTAATGAATTGAAAAGATGTCCAGCTTGTGCATCATTCAAAAACAAAACTTAAAAAGTACTTCATTTCATCTTCATAGTTTTCTACTTTGTTGCTTTAAAATTGCACTGTATCTAGTGCTACCCAATCTCCATGTACCTGGTCCAAACAACTTTACCATTGTGATCATTGCTGTCTTCTTATATGTGCTTTCAATTTGCTGTATGGTGCCTATTAATCTTTGTTTAAATTACCAATCAAGCTGTCAATGCAATCAATCTGAACTTTAATATACCAATGTGCTTTAATATTCCTACTAATCTCTCTCATCTCATTTTTTTTCTTTCTTGCAATGTATCTGTTATCATTTTATTAATTCTGCTTAATTCTGCTTTTATTAATTAGGGGGCCTCGTAACCTGGTGGATAGCGCGAAGGACTCGTAATTCTGTGGTGCGGGTTCGATTCCCGCACGAGGCAGAAACAAATGGGCAAAGTTTCTTTCACCCTGAATGCCCCTGTTACCTAGCAGTAAATAGGTACCTGAGAGTTAGTCAGCTGTCACGGGCTGCTTCCTGGGGGTGGAGGCCTGGTCGAGGACCGGGCCGCGGGGACACTAAAAGCCCCGAAATCATCTCAAGATCTCAAGATAACACTATTGTGATTTCTATGTGTAATAAGAGTATTGTTCAATTGAAGGGACAGCAGTTACACATACTGTACTAATGAAGCCACTATTACGCAAAGCGTTTCGGGCAAAATTAATAGTAATATAGAAATTTTTAATTAATGTTGTGACGGGGTAAAACACTTAATACTATAAGAGAAGTAAGTTAACAAAATGAGAATGTTCAAAGAAAATAAAAAATTAATACAAAGGTGATTCATAAGGATGACAAGCATTTAATTATTTATTTATATACTAGAAGGTACATTGGGGGTTAAGAGAGAACATAGAAATGAAGTTGATTTTACATTCCTGTAAAGCCATTAGCACGCATAGAGTTTTGGGGAAGTCCTTAAACTAACAGATAATTTTAAGTAGATAATTTACAGTAAAATTGACAAAAAATATGTACAGGTACTTTACAGCCTTACTTTACAGGTACAGAGTATAGTCAGAGTACTGGCATAGATTATTACATTACGGAGTCAGTAGTTCTAGCAACAGTACAGTAGTTTATTTACATTAATTACTGAATGGAAATACAAGGTGTATTTAGAACTGCTCCTCATGACATTTTCTCGGAACATATCAGAACATAGAGTAACATAAACATACTATAATTTAAGGTTAATGAGGCCAGCACTTACAAATAACCAAGATCATAAAGGACACGAGTAAACACTTTATCAAAGAAATGCGTATAATTAAATGACATTAAATGTAGACAGTAAATGTAGAAATTATATGAGTAATACAGTGTGCCCTCACTTGAACGAGCTATATAGCCGATAGCGTAGCCGATAGCGTAGCCGATTCATTCATGTGTGGAATTCATTCCATCAATCCGGCCCCAGCATCCCCCTTCCCCCCCAAAAAAAAAGTTAATAATACATATGCAAGTACACATTTGCCTTTTGAAAAATTTAAATAACAAAGAATTTGAATTGCAATGAAATAAATTGATATTGCACATTACAGTACTGTACTGACCCTACCAGTTGAGTTGTGTAGTGCAAACTTTGTTAGCCTTAATATCCTGAGAGTGCCATACACATGAATATAAATTGTTTAAAGAACAGTAACTTTTCTAACAAATGTACATTATACACTACAGTCATGTACATAAAGTACAGACCACTAGAATCACACTACTGCAGTACACTTATATCATATAAACTACACCTTGTATATTTATTGTCATTAGAACTGTGCTGTACAGCTCAATTGGTACTCCCAGGTAAGTTATGGCTAGTGCTGGGTGCTGGTCCAGTGGCCTGGGCATCCTCAGAAGGTGAGTCCTTGCTAGTGCTGGGTGCTGGTCCAGTTGCCTGGGCATCCTCGGAAGGTGAGTCCTTGCTAGTGCTGGGTGCTGGTCCAGTTGCCTGGGCATCCTCGGAAGGTGAGTCCTTGCTAGTGCTGGGTGCTGGTCCAGTTGCCTGAGCATCCTCAGAAGGTGAGTCCTTGCTAGTGCTGGGTGCTGGTCCAGTTGCCTGGGCATCCTCGGAAGGTGAGTCCTTGCTAGTGCTGGGTGCTGGTCCAGTTGCCTGAGCATCCTCAGAAGGTGAGTCCTTGCTAGTGCTGGGTGCTGGTCCAGTTGCCTGGGCATCCTTGGAAGGTGAGTCCTTGCTAGTGCTGGGTGCTGGTCCAGTTGCCTGGGCATCCTTGGAAGGTGAGTCCTTGCTAGTGCTGGGTGCTGGTCTAGTTGCCTAGGCATCCTCAGAAGGTGAGTCCTTGCTAGTGCTGGGTGCTGGTCTAGTTGCCTGGGCATCCTTGGAAGGTGAGTCCTTGCTAGTGCTGGGTGCTGGTCCAGTTGCCTGGGCATCCTTGGAAGGTGAGTCCTTGCTAGTGCTGGGTGCTGGTCCAGTTGCCTGGACATCCTCGGAAGGTGAGTCCTTGCTAGTGCTGGGTGCTGGTCCTGTTGCCTGGACATCCTCGGAAGGTGAGTCCTTGCTAGTGCTGGGTGCTGGTCCAGTTGCCTGGACATCCTCGGAAGGTGAGTCCTTGCTAGTGCTGGGTGCTGGTCCTGTAGGCCTACTGTGAAACCGTACCAAAAACTTTTGAATCTTAGTTTGTTTCTTTGTTGTGAGCTTCATTATAATATCTTTCATGTCCTTTAGGTGCAGGTAATAATCTGTCAGCTCTTCATTATCAGTTACAATAACCAAATCAAGCAGATCATTAACCTTTTGCAATGATGCAGTATATGGAATAGATAACACACTATCATCTTCCTCTTCCACATCCTCATCATTACTACCAGTAACACACTGGATAATCTCATTATCAGTTTTGATGATTTGATTGATTGTTGCCGCCGAAGGCGGCTAGTTTATTGTGCACCCCATACTCATCCTGTGAGCGGTAGCGCAAAAGCATTACAGAGGGCACAAAAGGTCTTTATCAGACCTCATCTTAGATTATTACATAAACAATTTCTTCAATCCTTCACACCTTATAGATACAATGTCAGCTAGTTACAGAGAAAGTGCTATTACAAGAGCTACATATTTACAGTAAGTCATCATACATTAATGGTAGGTCTTGTCGTTAATACATAATAGTTTGGCCAATGGGGATATTACAGAGTCATAGGGAAGCTTCTGTTTATTATTAGTCCTCACAATACACTACTTGTTTCTGAATCTCATATGTCGTTCATCTACTGGAAGCAAAATGTGGGTACAGTGCAAGGATTTCAGGTAATTTATCCATGGTAATAAGATAGGTTGCCATATCATACAGAGTGAGCTTAGATTTATCTCTAAAAGGCTCAATTTTACAACAATCCAAGATATAGTGTTCGAGTGTGTGTCCCTGCCTATGTCCACACACTTTACACTTTACTTCATCTAGATCCCTATACTGTACAAGCCGAACTGCCAGAGATACTTGTAGCCAAGTCTTATACGAGCTGTGACAACATTATCAGTTAATTATCAGTCATTATCAGTTAATTCACAATAACCTGGATCATCAGCATCATTATCTAACCACGCATTCACATCAGAAAGTTGCAAATCTTCCTCACCTGCATCCTGAATGTCTCAAAAATCGTATTATCAAAGCCCTGAAAATCAGTGATCTTCGTCTTTATTCTAACCAGGTACCGGACTCAGAATTTTATTCCATGCATTCTTTAATGTGGTGACCTTCAACTCACTCCATTCCTTGACCTAGTTGTATATTGCATCTTTAATTGAATATTTCTTGAAATTTTCTAGTGTTCTACTAGCCTTCGTATCCTTATTAGGCATCTCGTCTTCCTCAGAAAGCAGAACTTCCATAATATCTGAATTCATAGCTCTTTTATAAATCCTTTGAGAGCATAGATAACCCCTAATCCATGGGCTGTATTACAGATGTAGTGTTTGGTGGTAAAGCCATTCATGTTATTTTGCCATCAGGCGATGTTAATTTAGCAATGGGGGTGAGCTGGGGCATTATCTGTCAACAACATTGCCTTTACCTCAGCAGGATGAATTCTACACATATTGATCTGCTGCTTTTTTACTTCTTTACAAAAGTGATTCTGGAACCAATCCTCAAAAGTAATGTGTGAACCAGGCACTTTTTGTGTTGTAGTAGATGACAGGTAATCTGTTCATGCAGTTTTTCAATGCTCTGAGGTTGGCAGATTTCCCAACAATTGCGCACTTTGTTCGGTGACTGCCATCTGCGTTACAGCACAATAATGCTGAAATTCTTTCCTTCTTTACCTTGCAACCAGGAATACTCTTCTCAAGCCTGAAGGCCAAAGTGTTTCTTTGAAGGCATTTCCAGTTAAAGCCTGTTACATCTGCATTGTACACTTAAAACCAGTTTAAATTATTAGATATCATGTGGTGAGAAAGTTTAAGCTTATATGCATTAGCACTTCCAACATCTGCACCTAAGGCCTCGCCACAAATTTTCTTGTTAATGATGCCCTAACTCTCTTTAAATCGACATGCCCATTCAGTGCTAACCTTGAAATTGTCTATGTTTAACTTTACAGCAAGTCTTTCAGCTGCATTTCTAATAGAATCAACCGAAACAGCAATTCTTTGCTGTGTAAACCATTTAAATACGGACGAGTCCAAATCCGTATACTTAGCAGGCTTCAATGTTTTCCTGTTGCCTATTACATGAGTTTGAGCAAAGAATTTCTGGTTTTTTATATCACAAACTGTAGCTTTACCGACGTCGAATTCTTGGGCAAGTCGAGTGACAGTATCCTTGCTCTGCTTTCTCTATCAAATCAACTTTCTGATCAATTGACAAATGTTTTCTCTTTTGTTTTAAACCTTCATACATAAACCTTGTTTTATACAGTACAGTTCTGTATTAACCCTTAAGCTGTGCATGGCATACATATACGACAGGATCTGATGGCAAAGTTCAGTTTCTCAAATTTGCTCTAATGTTTTCCAATTTTTTGTGCATACTAGCAAATCCTGCAACTTTGTCTAAATGATCATAAACGTAACTTGAAAAATAAGAAAATAAAAAATAATTATAAAATTGAATATTGAAAACTTCAGATTTTGAAATCAGCTGCAAAAGTATAAACTATCACCAATTGTTCATTTGGTGTTATTATGCTCTCAGAATAGTATATGATCTTCATTTTCATAGATATAGAATATATGTTTTCAGTTTAGTTTACTGTAAAAAAATCGTCAATGTGGCATTTGAATTATGCGCCAAATTTAAAAAAAAAAAATTGATAACTACAAACGTTTAGAGTTTGTGAAAAATCCATTCTAATAGGATTGTAGAACACACAGCAGTGAACATTATTTGTAAAAATGGTAAAAATCTGTTAGAAACTGAATTTTTTTAAGCTGACTCAAAATTTTAGAGATACTTGAAGTTTTGAAGATACTTGTAATTGAAGTTGAAGTTATCGACAATGAATAAGGTAGTTCTACTGTAATTCATTAATTTACTTATATGTTTTAATAAACGTTGTTTGACATTCGTACTCGAATATGTGAAAGTTGTAGGTCAATATGTGTTGGAATGATGTCAAGAAAAAATAACCCCCAAAAAACTAAATATAGGGAAAATTATAATGATTTAGGGGATAAAAATTTATACTTTATGAAAGTGATAAAGCCCTAATCTGGTCCCTAATCATCAAAACTGCCTAAAGAGACAAAGAAAATAGAATTTGAAATCTCAAAGTCCCAAGTTCTGCCAGTTGTGACTGATTTATCTGGTGGTCAATTTCATTCTATCTTGACATAGTTAGGGATGGGTATGCACTCTCCAGGATGTAGAGGTTACAACAAAAGGAGATAATAAACAAAGGAGACAAAAAAAAAGGACATTGGTGAAAGTAACAGATATTAACATTAGTCAATGCATTTTTATGATATTTAACAAAATAGAGCATAACATACTCATTATTATTGGTATTATTATGTATTACTCAGCAATGCTATACAGACACCAGCTGCATATTTACTTTGTGGACACTTCTTGCTACTATTCTTCTTTTCTGGGGGGAGCCCCGTCGGCTCCCCGGAGCTATCCCAGGCTGATATGCTAATGTCAGACTTTGGCATCAGTCATGTGTATGGAGTTCTTAGGCCTACCGGGGACCACGGCCAGAACCGGGCCCCCTCAGAGAGGCAAGGGGAGCAATGGCCTATAGAAGCCCCCGTGTAGTTGGAAGCATTCTATGTCTGCCATCGACCGGAACAGGCACCCAGAAAGGTAAGCGCCCCAAAACAAACCCCTATTCTGGTTAAAATTGCTACCTAAAACGAACTAGTGGATAGAACTCCCCAACCGAAAACAAGCAAACTAGTGTGACGTCACACACTGCCGCGCCGCTGTCTGCGCAGCTCCCCCCTCCCCGGGAGGGGGAAGGGGGAGCCCCAGACCCCCCGCGCCGGCTACCCACACCTCAGTTCTTGAGGCTGATGCTATAGGCGATGGTCGTGTGCTCTGGCTCCGGTGTCGCTACTGCACTGTGCTTTGCGTGTGGTGTTAGTTTTGTGGGTGCGAGAGCCAGGAGTTATCTTCAGTACTCGGGCTGCATGCGCCTAGGGCTGCCTTCCCTAGGTGCCTTGTAAGTACTGCCCTTGGGGCTTGGGGCCACCTTCCACAGGCTCCTCGGGGTCTGCCTCTGCTGGTCCGTTTTACCTTTCGGTTTTTCGGCCGCCTGTTGGGCTCTTGGGTGTTCTGTTCTCCCTTGTTACCGGCAGGTAAGAGGCAGTTTGCACTGGTAGGGGCGCAGGGTGCTGCTCAGCTTGTATTTCCCGACATCGCGGCTGGCTCTGTTCCTTGGGGTTCGCTGTCCTCTTGCGGGGTTTTGTTTTTCTTTTTGTTTTTGCCTGGTGGGGGGGTTCTGTCATTTTATTCAGTTTGTTTGCCCTTCCACTGTTCTCCTCGGTGGCGCCCCCTGCTAGGTCCCCGTGAGTGTACACGTCCCTGGGGTTCAGCTTTAGAAGTTTGCTTGGTAGTTTTGGGCGCCGGTTTGCGGCACCCTGCCTGGGACTACCTGAGCGCGAGTCCTCTTAAAGTAAACGCTCAGGACCCTGGGAATCCCCTAGGGGGCGCGTGGGTCCGATGGATGTGACCCCGGAGTCCTCACTCGCTGTGTGCGAGTTTGAGGGTTGCTCGGTCCCCTTGTCTCAGGGTGACCCTCATTGTTTTTGCCTCTGCCACGCTGCCTGTTGGGTCGGTGATACTTTCAACCCTGAGTCCTGTGAGTGTTGCTGCTTGCTTGTGACTCAATTTACCCAATCCTCTGATGATTCTATTCGGGTACAGGCGGCACGGGCGTTGCAGTCTAGGTTTCGTCTGTTGCAACGTGCTCGGTTGGTTGCTTCCCCGGATGCCCCGGGGCTGCCCCGCTTTGCTTTTCGAGACCCGGACTTGGGGGTGGGGGTCGCTTCGATCCTGGTTCAGTCCGCACCTCCTCGTCCTT
This sequence comes from Procambarus clarkii, assembly GCF_040958095.1. NCBI lineage: Eukaryota > Metazoa > Arthropoda > Malacostraca > Decapoda > Cambaridae > Procambarus > Procambarus clarkii. Next base: position 726,235 of record NC_091184.1, on the reverse strand, counting down.
CCCCTTCTGTTCGTTCTGGTCCCCCGCCCCTGCTTCCGGCCCCGAAGCGTCTGAGGGTTTCGGGGTCGGAGCAGGGGTTACTTGATCTCGAGACTCGGGCAGCTTCGGGGGTTGCCCCTTCCGGGGGGGCGGCAGAGGCATTCGAGTCTTTTCTCCCGGCCGAAGCTTCAGGGTCTGACCAGTGGGCCCCCCTTCCTCCAGCTTTTCCGGCTGCTTCCTCCTTGTCTTGTGGGGTCGGGGCTTGGGGAGAGGACTCGGCCTCGGGTCCTGTGGTGACGGACCTCGAGGCTGGGGAGGGGCTGACTTGGGGGCCTTGGGCCCCGCTGGACCCCGCCTGGGTTTTTCTTCCCACTGAGCGGGGCTTATTGTTACAAGGAGTGGGGTTTTCTTTCCCCCCCTCTGCGTACGAGTTGGATTTGGTATCGGCCTCTCCCCGGGTACGGTTCCGTGTTCCCCCGGGTACGTCGGTTCCGTCCTTCCGGAGGTTTTCGGTGTATCGCATCCAACCTGGTGTGGTGCGAGCGGCCTTTGCAGCTTACCTCCTGCGTGACCCGGATTATGCCTCGGAAATGGATCCGTCCACGTTCAGGTTTGGGACTTCGTTCCCTTTCTGGCTCCGTTACGAGGTTCCGGAGTCGTCCTGGCTAGCAGACTGCCCCTTGTTTGGTCTGGATTCCTGGCATTCCTTCTGTCGTTCCCGCACGCTGGAGTGGCGGGAAGCTTCCACGGTGCTTCAGGTTTTCCTGGGGGGTGATCTTGAGTACCTGAATGAGTGCTTGTTTGCCCCTGCCCTTCCCCGCGATGTGGGCGTTATTCAGCTCCATGTGCAGGTTCCCTCCCTTTCGGCGGCGCTCGTGGCGGAGGACTTGCGCGCTCGGGGCCTTTTGTGTTCGGCCTTGCAGTTCTTTTCCCTCATGGAGCTGTCTTCGGATTGGCTCGTGGAGGATGTGGGGTCGCTTGGGTCCGTCCCGGGGTCCGGCACCTTGTCCTCGGCTGCGCGTTCGTCGGCTGCCTTGTTGAAGCTGTTCACGCCGATTTTGCGGGATGCGGTTTCCCTGTTCTATGCTTCCCGTCTCGCGTGTCGGCAGGCGGTGCTGGGTTCCTCCGTGGAATCTGCTTGGGCTCTGGCTCTTAGGCGTTCTTCACCTTTTTGTCCTCTCCTGTTTGGGGAGTCGGCCGTGGCGCAGTTTATTCAGGCTGCGTCGGCGGCTTGTCGTCCGATGTCGGACTTGTTGGTTTTCCGGGGGTCCCGGGGTGGGTCTTCCCGGAAAGGTCGTGCCAGGGCTCGGGGTTCCTCTCGTCGTGGTAGGCCTCTGGTGTCAGGTTTGGGGTTGGCCCCTCCTGCGGACCCTCCCTCGTCTGGTCGGCGCGGTGTTCGCGCTGTGCGGGGTTCTGGGTCTCGTAAGGGTCGCCGGCCCTTTCGCGGTTTGCCCCTTTGACGGGGCGATGGGGGGGGGGGCGGCTTGCGCTGTTCGCTCGCGCCTGGTCCCACAATTCGTGGGCCTTTCGGGTCGTGTCTCGCGGCCTGCGGTGGCGTTGGGTGGCCCCTCCCCCCTTTGGGGGGTCGGGGCTGGCAGGGCAGGCTTCTTCCCCTGCGCTCTGTCGCGTCGTCTTGGAGTGGGTACGCTTGGGCGTCGTCGAAACGACGTCGTCCCTCAGATGGGTTTCCCGTCTGTTTCTGGTTCCGAAACGGGACTGCGCGGACCTGCGGTTCATTCTGGACTTGTCCCGTCTGAACCCCTGGGTTCATTGCCCCTCCTTTCGGATGACTACGCTGTCTCAGGTTCGGCTCCTCTTGGAGCCGGGAGCTTGGATGGTGTGCCTGGACCTCCGGGACGCTTATTGGCATGTCCCGATTCATCCGCGGTTCAGGGACTGGCTCGGTTTTGTAGTGGGGCGTCTGAGTTACCGCTTTCGTTGTCTCCCGTTCGGGTTGAACCTGGCACCTCGCGTGTTCACACGCCTTACACGGGTTGTGGTGGCTCGTTTGCGTCTCCTAGGTGTTCGGGTGTTGGCCTACCTCGACGACTGGCTGGTTTGGGCTCCCAGCCAGTCAGCTTGCTTGCTAGCCAGGGATTTGGTTCTTTCCCAGCTCGCCGGGTTCGGGTTCTTGGTGAACTGGAGGAAGTCCCATCTGGTTCCCTCTCAGGTTCGGACTTGGCTGGGTCTCGTGTGGGACTCTTGAACCGCCTCCTTGTCTCTCCCTCCGGAGTCTCTCCTGCGGCTGCGGTCCCGCCTTCGTCTGTTTCTGGAGGGCCCTCGGGTCACCCGGCGGTTGCTTGAGGGGCTGTGCGGGAGCCTGAACTTCGCGATGGTGGTCTACCCGCCGGGTCGGGTTTGGCTTCGACGGCTGTTCTGGTTCCTTCGGGGTTCCCCCTTCCGCCTCTCTCGCGATCGCAGAGTTCGACCCCCGGGGGACTTGCGTCGGTTGCTGCGTCACCGGCTTCCTCTTCGGGTTTTTCGGGGTTCAGTGCCTTGGCGCCTACCCGAGCCCTTGCTCGATGTGTACACGGATGCGTCGTCTCTCGGCTGGGGTTTTGTGACCAGTGCTCACCAGGCCGGCCAGGGGCGTTGGGATCCGTCCTTCCGTCGAGCTCACAGTACGGTGCGGGAGTTCGCGGCAGTGTGGTTTGCTCTGGGGAGGATTCGGGTGGCCCGCGGATCGACGATTCGGCTCCATTCGGGCTGCTCTCCGGTGGTTCATTGCCTGAACCGCGGGGGTTCGATGTGGTCCTTGTCTCTTTGGGGTTGGTCGCTTCGGGTGACTCGTCTGCTGAGTTCTCGGGGTTTGGCTCTCCTGGCGGTTCACGTACGGGGCGTGTCCAACGTCTTGGCTGACGCCCTATCTCGCTTCGTTCCCCTCTCCACGGAGTGGACGGTCGACGACGAGTCCTTCCGTTGGCTTTGCCAGACGTTCGGGCGCCCCGAGGTGGACCTCTTCGCGTCGGCGTGGTCGCGGCGTCTTCCCGTTTATGCGGCGCCCTTCCCCGATTGCGAGGCCGTCGGGGTCGATGCCTTTCGGCTCGACTGGTCGAGGTGGGGGTTCCTGTACCTCTTTCCCCCGGTTCGGCTGTTGCTCCAGCTCCTGACTCGCTTAGAGACTTACCGGGGGAGAGTTGTCCTTCTGGCCCCTTGGTGGCCGGCCCAGCCTTGGTTTCAGGCGCTGGTTGCTCGGTGTCCGAACCCGAGGGTTTTCCCGCGGCTCCGCCTCTTTCAGCAGATCGGGCCGGTACGTCACGTAGCTGGTTCGATCTTCTCCTCGAGTCTTCGCGTATGGTTTTTTTGACTCGAGTCTATCATCATCTCTATGGTGATCAGGTGGCCTCCTTGTTGGTGTCCCACCTGAGGGCTTCTTCTCGGCGGCAGTATGAAGTTTCCTGGCGGTCCTTCCGTTTCTTTTTGCGTCTTCGTCGTGTTAGCTCCTTGTCTGTTCGGGTGGTCTTGTCCTTCCTCTCGTGGTTGTTTCAGGACCGTCATCTTATGCCTAACACTGTCGCTTCGTATCGTGCGGCGCTGGCGGAGCCGCTTCAGCTTGCTTTCGGTATCGATGTTACGTCTGCGCCGTTTCGCAAGCTGTCTCGTGCATTGTTTCACCTCCGGCCTGCTCATGCGCCGCCTGAGCCGTCCTGGTCTTTGGACAGAGTGCTCGCTTTCCTTTCATCTCCTCGTTTCGTTGTGGCCCCTTCGGTCCAGGATTGTTTTTCCAAGGCACTTTTCTTGTTGGCTTTGGCCTCTGGGGGTCGGGTAGGGGAGCTTCATGCTCTCCTCCGGCGCAGGGGTTTCTGCTCTTTTGGTCGTGGTGATAGTTTTGTTCGTTTGCAGCCGTCTCCTTCTTTTCTGGCAAAGAATGAGACTGCTGCGTTCCGGAGGGGTCCATGGGTGGTTGATGCTTGGTTGGTCAGGCCGGGGGTGCATCATGTTTTGTGTCCGGTTGCGGCGCTTCGCCGTTATTTGCGCGCCACAGCTTCTGTGTCCGGGGACGCGCTGTGGGTTGATCCGGTTTCCCTTCTTCCCTGTTCGCGGGTTCGGGTCTCTCAGGTCGTCCGCAGGGTTATTAGGTCCAGCCAGCCTGCGGTCTATCCCCGTGCCCATGACGTTCGTAAGTTCGCGGCTCTTGCTGCCGTCTTTGGGAATATGTCTTGGTCTGATATTCGGGCGCGGGGATTTTGGCGGTCGAACAGGGTCCTGGCTGCTCGTTACCTTGTGAATGTCCCTGGGCCTCGTCGGGCCTGTGTTGCTTTGGGTCGGCGGTTGCAGCCAGTTGTCTCGGCTTCGAGTTGAGGGGTGAGCGACGACCGCCTCCCGGGTAAGTCCCTCTTTTTCTGTCTGTGGGTAGTTAGCTCCGGGGAGCCGACGGGGCTCTCCCCAGAAAACCAGCGTTGAATGTAATGAAACGCCATTTTCTGGGTGAGTCCCGGAGGCTCCCCGGCATCCCTCCCTCCCTCCGGTCGGCGGTTTTTCGCGTTTTTGACATCCAGCCTCAAGAACTGAGGTGTGGGTAGCCAGCGCGGGGGGTCTGGGGCTCCCCCTTCCCCCTCCCGGAGAGGGGGGAGCTGCGCAGACAGCGGCGCGGCAGTGTGTGACGTCACACTAGTTTGCTTGTTTTCGGTTGGGGAGTTCTATCCACTAGTTCGTTTTAGGTAGCAATTTTAACCAGAATAGGGGTTTGTTTTGGGGCGCTTACCTTTCTGGGTGCCTGTTCCGGTCGATGGCAGACATAGAATGCTTCCAACTACACGGGGGCTTCTATAGGCCATTGCTCCCCTTGCCTCTCTGAGGGGGGCCCGGTTCTGGCCGTGGTCCCCGGTAGGCCTAAGAACTCCATACACATGACTGATGCCAAAGTCTGACATTAGCATATCAGCCTGGGATAGCTCCGGGGAGCCTCCGGGACTCACCCAGAAAATGGCGTTTCATTACATTCAACGCTGGTTTTTTGTACATTGGACAAGTGCTTGCGTCTCTTTATTACTGCATTATCCCTCAGTTCCAGTTAATAGGCGATGTTCTCCTTATCAACAAAATGTTCTCCTTCTTAAAAAAGAATTTCTAAAATACATTTCTGAAAATATTGGAATGAAACTTTCATGATGCTTAAGCCAATAAGTTGGAGATTTGTTTAACATTTAATATTAATTTTCACATAATTCAAATATTTTCTGGGGGGAGCCCCGTCGGCTCCCCGGAGCTTTACCGGCTGATATGCTAATGTCAGACTTTGGCATCAGTCATGTGTATGGAGTTCTAGGGCATACCAGGGACCACGGCCAGAACCTGGCCCCCTCAGAGAGGCAAGGGGAGCAATGGTCTATAGAAACCCCCGTGTGGTAGGAAGCATTCTATGTCTGCAATCGACCGGGTCAAGCATCCAGAAAGGTAAGCATTCCAAAACAAACCCCTATTCTGGTGAAAATTGCTACCTAAAGCCGAACTAGTGGATAGAACTCTTCAACAGAAAACAAGGAAACTAGTATGACGTCATACGTCACCGCGCCGCTGTCTGCGCAGCTCCCCCCTCCCCGGGAGGGGGAAGGGGGAGCCCCAGACCTCCCACGCCGGCTATCCACCCATCAGTTCTTCGGCTGATGCTATAGGCACCGGTAATGTGCTCCGGCACCAGTGGTTGTTTCAGCACTGTACCTAGAGTGTGGTGTCTGTTTTCTAGGTGGTGCGTGAGCCGGGAGTGATTCTCCAGTACTCGGGCTGCATGCGCCTAGGGTTCCCTTCCCTAGGTGCCCTGTAAGTACTGCCCTTGGGGCTTGGGGCCGCCTTCCACAAGTTCCTTGGGTCCTACCCCTGCTTGGCCGTTTACTGCTTGGTTTTCGGCCGCTCTTTGTGTGCTCGGGTGTTCTGTCTCCCTTGTTCGCCTTAGAGTAAGGGGCAGTTTTTGCACTGGTGGGGCGCAGGGTACTGTGCAGCTTGTCTTTACCAATCATAGCGGCCGGCTCTGTTCCGCTTGGGTACGCTGTTCTCTTGCGGGGTTTTCTTTTTTGTTTATCTACCTGGTGGAGGGGTCTGCCTTCGTTCTTGCCCCTTGTGTCCCTTGTGTTCTGAGTATTTCCTGGTGGTACCCCCTGCTAGGTCCCCGTGAGTGTACACGTCCCGGGGGTTCAGCTCTTAGAAAGTTGTTTGGTAGCTTTGGGTGCCGGTTAGCAGTACCCTGCCTGGGATTACCTGAGCGCGAGTCCTCTTATAGTAAATGCTCGGGACCCTGGGAAACCCCTGGGGGCGTGCGGGTCTGATGGATGTGACCCCAGAGTCCCCCCCTCGCTTCCTGCGAGTTTGAGGGTTGCTCTCACCCTTTGTCTCTGGGTGACTCTCTGTTTTGCCTCTGTTTGCTGCCTGTGGGGTCAGTGACACCTTCGACCCGGAGTCCTGCGAGTTTGGTTGCTCGTTGTGGCTCGGTTACCCAGTTGTGCTGACAAAGCTGGTATGGGCAGCAGGGGCGTTGCACTTGAGCCTTGGTGGTGGCAACGGTCTTGTGGTTTCCTCCCCGGGAGCCCCGGGGCTGCCCCGTTGTAGTTCGTTTTGGGACTTGGGGGTGTTGGTTGCTTCGGTTCCATCCACGCCCCCTTGTCTTTCCCCTGGATCACCTTTCCTGCCTGCATCTGGTTCCTTACCCTCTGTAGGTTCGGGGCGGGGTTTTTGATGGTGTTGAGACTCGGGCAGTCTCGGGGAATTCCCCTTCCGGGGTAGTGACGGGGGCATTTGAGGCTGTTCCTCCAACCGTGTTGTATGAGTCTGCCAGTGGGCTCCCTTCCTTAGTGTTTTCACGGCTGCCCCGGTTTTCTGGTACGGCCGGGGCTTTGGGGGAACGGCTTGGCCCCGGGGCCTGTCGTGTGGGTTTCCGGGGCTGGGGAGGGGCTGACTTGGGGGGCCTTGGCCCCGTTGGACCCCGTGGGGGTTTTTATCCCCCTCTAGGCGGGGCTTGTGGTTACGCGGAGTGGGGTCTTTCCTCCCCACTCGCCGTACGTGCTGTTGGGTGTCAGCCCCTCCCCGGGCTCGGTTCCTTGGCCTTTGAGTCAGTTGGTTCCGTCCTGTGGGTGGATGTTTCCTCCCACCCTTTTTTTGGGACGGTGTTTTCGTCATGTTTCCTCGTTCGATGGGGTTCTACGTGACTTCTGATCTCGGATGCGCCTGCGCCTTTGTGTGCCTTCGGGACTAGTGTTGGCTTCTGTGTTCTCGAGGGTTAGGGAAGGTTTTTCGCTACTTCCCGCATTATTGGAACGTCCGTCGGCTCCTCGTCCTTGTCGCCGTTTTGGGCTACTTGTGGCCCGGTTGGGCTACTTGTGAGCCGGTTGGGCTACTTGTGAGCCGGTTGGGCTACTTGTAGCCCTGTTGGGCTACTTGTCGCTCTGTTGGGCTACTTGTCGCTCTGTTGGGCTACTTGTCACTCTATTGGGCTACTTGTCGCTCTGTTGGGCTACTTGTCGCTCTGTTGGGCTACTTGTCGCCCTGTTGGGCTACTTGTCGCCCTGGTGCGCTACTTGTCGCCCTGTTGGGCTACTTGTCGCCCGGTTGGGTTCCTTTTTGGGCTCTTTGCTTCTTTGGCCGGTTTTATTGTTCCTGCTTCCTTTTTTTGGCTACTTTTCTAGTGCAGTAGTCCTGGTTGGCGCCTGCCCACAGAAAGGGCTGTGCGGTTCGGCCAGCGTGTCATGCGCATGCGCCGTGGAGTTTGTTATGGTCTGGGCGGTGTTTCAGTGCTGGTGTTTTGCGCCCTTTTTGCTACGGTGCTTCGCCTCTCGTTCTTCTCCCTTGCTGCGGTATGTGCCCCTTCGCTCCGGGGGTGTCCTGGTTCCCAGTTGTGGGGAGGACGCCGCGGTTTTCCCTGTGTCATGGGTGTGGGCCGCCTCCTTCACCTCTCCCTGCTCTCCTGCGGGTCCGGCAGGGTCCGACTCTGGCGTCTTCACCTGGCGGTGCTCCCAGGTTCTTCTGGGCACAGTTGAGTCGTGTCAAGTTCGTGCCACCGTTCGCCAGGTGAGTTTCTGCGGTCTGGCGTCTTTTGGCCGGGCGCTGGATGCGGAGTTGTTTATATACCTGTCTTTATTTAGGTATATTTTTGTACGACTAAGACCGTTCGCACACCTGTGACTGTCCCTTTTTCAACCCTTCCTGTCCCCTTCATGAGCATGTCCAACCCATGCTGGAGTCATTCAGGGGACCCACCTTTTTTAATGTTGTGAAGTGTGGGGGTTGTAGGGTTGGTTCTGTACTCACCTGGTAAGGCTCCTGGCTGTGCTTGCAGGGTTTGAGCTCTGGCTCTTGGGTCCCGCCTATCTGGTAGAACTTGCGGGATAGTACCAGTGGAGTGCAGTGGTGCTATTGGCACATTTGGGGAACACTGTATTACCATCAGAGGTCTGTGCTTGTTACACGACCTACTTGCGAGCATAAGCCTTCTTGCTGGTTCGTCCGTGGACTTCCAGGGCACACTAGCCTGTTTTCGTATAGCAGTTCCGGCCCATCCTGGTTGTGGGGGTATGTGGGCCGGCGGACTGCTCCTAGCAGCTGCCTGGTGGGCCACTCTCTGGCCGGTCTAGCTTGGCCTTGGGCCGGGCTTGAGGTGTAAAAGAGCTCCCAGTACCTCATCCAGCAGGTATCGAGCGGGGTTTCTCCGCCGTCGGTCGCCTGGTGCAGGTTTCTGGGCCTGCAGGATTTTGTTGTCTCCGTTGGCCCTGTCTGGGGCCTGCCTGCTCCGTTCTCTGCCTTTGCAGAAGGGAGTTGCTATTTACATGTTGCATGTTGCAGTGGTGCCTGTTGCTGCTGCTGCACGTGTGCATTGGTACCGTGTTTCACGGTGGCGTGTCCTTGTTCCTGTGTCCGGTTGTGGTGTGGCACTTTGCTGCTGTTTTGTGCCTGGGGATTGCGTGGGGTTTTTGTCCCTGCCTGATTGTCCACCCCTGGTTGTTTTCCTGGGGTTTTTGTGCTTCTGCTCTTTCTTCCTGCCTCCTCTACAGCAGGGGTGTTCTGTGTGTGTTCTTGGGTGTTTTTCAGCCTGTGTCCTGTGCTGTGCTTCTTTGTCTCGGTCTATTGCAGTTGTTCATACCCCTTGGTTTGGGTACTGTTCTGGCGGCGACCCTTCCGCCTTCTTTGGCTTCCTAGCTTGCCCTGCCGTTTTTTTTTTTTGGGGGGGGGGGGGGGGTCTTGCGATGTCTCGCGTCGGACCCGTCGTTTCTGAACTCCTGGCGGGCTTGCATGCTTTGGGGAGTTTTTCTGTTCGGCAGACGTTCCATCTCCTTGTGCCACCTGGGTTTCTGTGGTCGCGCCCGAGATCTTCCCTCGGCTCCACCTTTTCCTGGGCTCGGAGGGGTCTTGTCGGGGCTGCTTATGTTCTGCCTCGCGGTCGCGCCTCCGGTTGGTGGTCGGGTGGCTTCGTGGTAGGTGTCCCACCTGCGTGCTTCTCTTGGCGGCTGTATGGGGTATTTTGGCGGTCCTTCCTTTTCCTGTCCCTTCTTAGGTGATTACTCTTGTTAGCTTGGTTTACTCTCGGCTTGGTTTTCTGGTGGGGGTTGGGGGCCGTCGTCTTGCCACATACTGTCGCCTCTTTTCGTGCGGCGCTGGCGGAGCCGCTTCAGCTTGCTTTCGGTCTTGGTGTTGCTTCTGCACCGTTAGTAAGCTGTCTGGTGCGTCGTTTCACCTCCGGCCTGTTCGTACGCCGCTTGCACCATCCTGGTCTCTGGTCAGCGTGCTCTGTCTTCTCCTCAGTTGGTAGTGCACCTTTGGTTCCGGTGTGTTTTTTCGTCGGCTCTTTCCTTTTGGCCTTTGCCTCTGGGGGTCGAGTCGCTGAGTTTTCTTGCTCCTTTGGTTTTAGCGTTTTGGTTGTTTGGTGGCAGCAGTCTCCATCTTTTCTGGCGCGGGGTGGGGCTGCTGCGTTCTGGAGGGGTCCAGGGTTTGTTGGTGCTTCGTTGGTCGGGCCGGGGGTGTGTCGTGTTTGGTGTTCAGTGGCGGCCCTCCGCTGTTGATTGCGTGCCACAGTGTTTGGGTCCAGAGCGTGTTTTGCGTTGATCCGGTTCTGTTCTTCCCGGTTCGTGGATGATGGTGTCCCGGGTGGTCAGCCGTGTTCTTGCGGCTAAGCTGCCTGTGTTCTTCCCTCATGCCTGTGGCGTTCGTGGCTTCGCTGCTCTCGCTGCCGTCTGGGCGACGTGGCCTTGCGGTCTTTCGGGCATGGATTTTTGGTGTTCATGCGGAGGCCTTGCTGCTCGTTGTTCTCGAGACTTTTCGGGGCTGTGGCACCTTGGGTTGGCGTTTGCTGCCGGTTGTCTCGCTTCTCTAGGGGGTGCGTGGTGTCCGCCTCCCGGTTCTGTTCCTTTGACCTTCCTCTGTGGGTAGTTAGCTCCGGGGAGCCGACGGGGCTCCCCCCAGAAAACCAGCGTTAAATGTAGTGAAACGCCATTTTCTGGGTGAGACCCAGAGGCTCCCCGGCAACCCTCCCTCCCTCCGGTCGGCGGTTTTTCGCGTGTTTTGACATCCAGCCTCAAAACTGATGGGTGGATAGCCGGCGTGGGAGGTCTGGGGCTCCCCCTTCCCCCTCCCGGGGAGGGGGGGAGCTGCGCAGACAGCGGCGCAGTGACGTATGACGTCATACTAGTTTCTTTGTTTTCTGTTGAAGAGTTCTATCCACTAGTTCGGCTTTAGGTAGCAATTTTCACCAGAATAGGGGTTTGTTTTGGAATGCTTACCTTTCTGGATGCTTGACCCGGTCGATGGCAGACATAGAATGCTTCCTACCACATGGGGGTTTCTATAGGCCATTGCTCCCCTTGCCTCTCTGAGGGGGCCAGGTTCTGGCCGTGGTCCCCGGTAGGCCCTAGAACTTCATACACATGACTGATGCCAAAGTCTGACATTAGCATATCAGCCGGTAAAGCTCCGGGGAGCCTCCGGGTCTCACCCAGAAAATGGCGCTTCACTACATTCAACGCTGGTTTTTTGCCCAGCCCCAGCTTTTACAGCCCAGGCTGTAACAGCCTATTGATCAATGCACATGGTTTGTATTACGTAGGCTGTTAGAGAGGGAGGGAGGGGAGGCAGTCAAGAACCTACCCATACCTCCTTCCCAATTCCAGCCCACCCTCCTTATTCCAGCCCACCCTCCTTATTCCAGCCCACCCTCTTTACTCCTGCCCACCCTCCTTACTCCTGCCCACCCTCCTTACTCCTGCCCACCCTCCTTACTTTTGCTCAAAGCATAATACAGTACCTAAAAAAAAAATATTTAATTTTTCTAAACATGTACTATGTTTTGGTGGGAAAAATTTAGGCATAGAAACCTTAAATTTGTTTTATTTTGCCTTAATAGGTAATACTGCTTCCAGTCTGCTCGGCTACCCAGGACGATAGCAAACAACTTTTGCCCATTAATGATGGTAAGGACAATTTTATTATTACTGTACTACCAGTGTGTGTGTTTATCATGTTGATGTCAATGACCAGTGATTGTGAGTGTATTAATCAAGATATTTTCATTTGTGTATTAATGTTGGTGTTGTCATTTACCAGTGATGGCGAGTGTATTATTTATATTGTCATTACCCAGTGATGGTGAGTGTATTAATCATATTGGCATGACCCAGTGATGTTGAGTGTATTAACCCGTGTGTTGCTAAGGGCTATTTATCCCTTGTCACCCACAGGCGTGTAACAAAAAAAAGAAAAAAAAAATTCTTCCTAACCTGTTAATTTGTGTTCCCTGACCACGAGAGAGAGAAAAAAATTAATCGTACTGTACTTACGAATGACATAAATGAGCCGACAATATGAGCGATGACGTCACACCCTGCATGCTTGCTCATGCAAGGTGCGTCCCAGAGGCATTGCGCGCAGTCCTCAAGCAGTCAGAATTGCTACAAATTTATTTTTGCTGCATTATTTACAGTGTCTAGGTGTATTTTATCCAAATATTATTCACTAATTGTGTTGCATATAATGTTACTTCATGTTCAATGGTAATAAATGTTGCATACATTGAGTATACACATGCACAAAAATATTTTCTCATTATGCCAATATAATATGTATTTACATTGTTCATTATTATATTTACACACATGCACACACTATTTACAGGTTTTTGCAATATTATTGCACATTTAAGAAGTCTTGGAGAGAGTGGTAGTCATTGAAGCAGTTGAAAGCACATAATGGAACTGCACACGCTTCACACCATGTTTGCATACGTTTACGTTTCTGATCTCTTTTTTTTTTGTTCTACAAACTAAGCAATCACGTTGGCCTATTGCACGCTTTCCAGCTGGTGGCAAATGTTTTAGTCTGTGTGCTTGAAAGCCCTCAATGTGAGCAAGCCTGGGTGTAGCAGCATGCTGCAACACTGGGTTCATGATGGGTCTTTGTATGCCAGGAACATCTTTGCCAAACTTTGCTAATAACTGTGTCCCAAGTGTAAATGCAAACGAACGGAAACTTGGTTTACGTCCAGTTTTCACCAGATATATATTGTAGCTGTTCAGCATGCTTATGTCAACAAGATGGAAAAACACTTTTTTCGTCCATTTCAATGTTTTCCGCACACACTCGACAGTGCCCACCATCATGTCAAATTTATCAACCAAATGCATGTTGATATTATAGTCAAGAACACAATCTGGCCTATATACTGGATCTTGCATTATTCGGTTCACCTTTCCACTGTTCACCATTGTACCATCATGAACTGTTGTCAGCAAATTCACTTCTCTCTTGTCTTTCCACCTGAGCGTATTTGATAACTTTTTCTTAGCTAGCAGTCAAGTTTATTGGCAAACAATGGCATTTCCCTTCTTCTTGGCTATACTGTGCCGAACAATCCAGTTCTATTTTAAATCAAGAACCTAGCTTGCAAAGGACTTGTATAGCAGTTATCCGTGTATAAAATGTGGCCCTTGCTCATCCATGGTGCCATCAGTGACTTTACCACACTACCTGAGAAACCATGTTGGTCTTTACCGGGAATGTCTACATCGCTAGCAGAATACAGAATCACGTGTAACACGTATCCTGTTTCACAGTCACAAAGAACAAAGAATTTCAATCCAAATCTGTTGCGTTTGGAGGGAATATACTGCTTGAATGCAACACGTCTTCTAAAAAGCACAAGGGAATCGTTAATCACCAGCTTCTGTGCTGGTACATAGAAATCTCTGAACTTTCCAATCACTTCATTCATATACAGTAGTGCCTCACTCGCCAAAGTCTATCATCCTCTGTCTGGTCCTCATTACTTGCAAAATAAAGACACCTGAGGAGTATCTGAAACCTGTCTCGGGACATATATTTCCCGAAGAAAGGTGTTGGAATAGTCTGGACTTTGCTACAGTAATCTGTGACAGCGTGTTTGACACAATGTTTCATCAACATACATATTGCCAAAAATACATACATTTCACCTACAGTATGTTTTTCCAACGCTGCAATCGTGAATATTCTGTTATCTCTTTTCCAATGAGATGAGTTGCATGAAGGTTCATTTCGTATACAATATATTCCATGAGCGGCTCATCATAAAATGCTGTAAAGTAATCCATTTCACACATGTCCTCACCATTATCAGGGAAAAGGTCTGTAATCCCAACTTCTTTATTGTCAAAGGCAGGAATTAGAGGAATAAAATCGTCACCATTACTCCACACAAGTACACCTGCTGTCCTGCGAGACGCAACAGCGGCACGACAGCGAGGAAGCGTTGCACACCGTGGACCAGGAGCTGAAGCCCGTCTTCACAAAGTACGGCCGCTATGTGAACATGAGGTGAAATCACGTGAACATGAGGGTCTTGGTTCCTCATGTGGTGCCATGCGGCGGCGCTTGGCTGGGTGAGACGCTGCTGACACGACAAATTCTCGCCCAGTATCACCACTGGTACTGTACTAGCAACAGGCACGGTAACACTGCTCTGAATCCACTTCACTAAAACCAGAAAATAAGTCACCTTCCTTTGACTCATCGTCCAAAATATCCTCGTACTCTAAATAAGCACAAGAACTGTGTGGTCGTGGGTGAATTGGAGTAGACACTGGGCGAGGAGGCACGGGTGAGCATGTAGGCCTCGCCATGGGAGGAGACTGTATCTCATATTCACTGTCTGTGCTACTATCATCGGTCAATTGTCTGTAGTCCTTATCAATGTCAGAGTCATCAAAAATCGCTTTCCTCACCATCAGAAAATAGTTCACTAGTTATTTTCTCTTGAGTAAGTGATTGCGTGGTTCGTGCTCGGGAGGCGTTTGGCCGTGCGTTCGCCATGGTAACCGCTGCGTAATTGGGACCTCCCATGCATTGGTAGCGTGAGCTGGATTTATTTTTTTTAACAAAATAGCAGCTGGTTTACTATAACCCCAGGGCAGCATATGGGGGCCCCCCCCCCCTACCCCGCTGGCCATTCAAATCTTGTGCGGTATTCCATCACCTCATATGACGTGATGCACAATTTATAGCAAGTTACTCAACACATCATATGACGTGTTGCGCAGTTTAAGGGTTAATCATGTTGTTATTAACCAGTTATGTTGAGTGTATTAACCCTCTGAAATGCAAATAGTGCATAATTTTGCTCAATCAGGGGTGCGCATAACACCTTAACCACTGCACTGCGCCAAACGACAAATGCCATTCGCCTTTACTGCGCCGACTGACAAAAGTATTTTTTATTTCTTCGTATACGGTCAAAGCGCGCTTGCGGTAGGTTGGGTACAAAATGGACTCCTAGGACCTCCAGTGAGAGGCAGCCATTTTGGAAAAAATTCCCAGAATGTTGTAGGGCTGCTGGCTGGATTAGTACTGAGTGAGCAACAATGGGTGGCATATGTGCCTCTGGCTCCCAAACACCTGTCCAACGCGGTGTTGACTTAGGTACAAGATGGATTCCTGACGTGTTTGCCAGATTGAAAAAAAATCCCAGCATTCCCCACGGTCATGGGTAGGCTCATATTCAAGGTAGCAACCATGTCGTATTCATCCATATCGAGCTCCCAGCCCTAGTCGGCCATGTTTTTAAGAAAACATCATCTGATGTTGGAATACAAGGCATATTGCTTGAAGATGAGCATGCCAATGATTTTGATAACCCAAATCTGGAAAAAGACCTAACACAGGTGTCTGCTGCTAATGATATGGATGTTGAAGTGAACGATGTGGAGAGTGTGTACAGTACACAGCTCGCACAGCCCTGCCATGCCGGACTAGGTCATCACCATCAGTGGAACAACACAAATGAATTTTTGTATGTTCCACTGAACATTTAGTGCCAAATGCAATTCATTTGGACCATCCGGGAATTCGTTAGAGCGGGGTCTGTTAGAGTGATGATGCACTGTATTTGAAAAGAAAAAGTGCAGGAATAGAGAAGTGATTGCAAATATTATTCAGCAGATATGTAAGTAATAACATTTAGCAGATACTGTACTGATATAAGTAATAAAATGTACCAGATATAAAAGTAAAAATAATGAAGAACAGAAGAGTGGGAAATTAGATAATTAATCAAATTAAGATTTCTAGAGTAAACAAATTGAGATTCAAATAATTAATCAAATGGAATACAAATAATTAGTTAAGTTAAGAATTAGATTAATATTGCAATACATGAATATTATATGGTAATACAAGATGGGCAAAGATATGCAATATAAATGGGCAATACACAGGCAAAAAAAAAAAAAAAAAGAGAACAAAGTGAGAATTAGACAATTAGATTAAGATTGTGAATAAATAAATGGATTCAGATTCAAATTAATTAATAAAAAAGGAAACATAGTTAATCAAATTAAAAATTCAGTAATCTCTTAAGATTGTAATACAGTAATATCATATGGTAATAAGACAAGTTGGATAAGGGTATGCAATAGAAACAAACACATATTGCCTGGAAGCACTGATGTACTTAAAGCTTAAGAATCCATTAACAATACTGGAATATTAGACAACAAACAAGACTAGTAGCTAATATTAATGGGCAGATATATAAGTAAGAAATTAAATTATTAATTTTTAATTCACAAAGTAATGAATTAAAGATTCAGATAATTTGGCAAATTAAGAGTTCAAGGTTTATAACATTTTGGGAAATTGAAGTGTTAGTATCAACAGATAAATGGGTAAGTTGCAAATATTGTAAGCTAAGAATATGATAACTAGACAAATTAAGTATTCAAAAAATTATTACATTTTCTGGGGGGGAGCCCCGTCGGCTCCCCGGAGCTATCCCAGGCTGATATGCTAATGTCAGACTTTGGCATCAGTCATGTGTATGGAGTTCTTAGGCCTACCGGGGACCACGGCCAGAACCGGGCCCCCTCAGAGAGGCAAGGGGAGCAATGGCCTATAGAAGCCCCCGTGTAGTTGGAAGCATTCTATGTCTGCCATCGACCGGAACAGGCACCCAGAAAGGTAAGCGCCCCAAAACAAACCCCTATTCTGGTTAAAATTGCTACCTAATACCGAACTAGTGGATAGAACTCCCCAACCGAAAACAAGCAAATTAGTGTGACGTCACACACTGCCGCGCCGCTGTCTGCGCAGCTCCCCCCTCCCCGGGAGGGGGAAGGGGGAGCCCCAGACCCCCCGCGCCGGCTACCCACACCTCAGTTCTTGAGGCTGATGCTATTGGCGGTGGTCGTGTGCTCTGGCTCCGGTGTCGCTACTGCACTGTGCTTTGAGTGTGGTGTTAGTTTTGTGGGTGCGAGAGCCAGGAGTATCTTCAGTACTCGGGCTGCATGCGCCTAGGGCTGCCTTCCCTAGGTGCCCTGTAAGTACTGCCCTTGGGGCTTGGGGCCACCTTCCACAGGCTCCTCGGGGTCTGCCTCTGCTGGTCCGTTTTACCTTTCGGTTTTTCGGCCGCCTGTTGGACTCTTGGGTGTTCTGTTCTCCCTTGTTACCGGCAGGTAAGAGGCAGTTTGCACTGGTAGGGGCGCAGGGTGCTGCTCAGCTTGTAATTCCCGACATCGCGGCCGGCTCTGTTCCTTGGGGTTCGCTGTCCTCTTGCGGGGTTTTGTTTTTCTTTTTGTTTTTGCCTGGTGGGGGGTTCTGTCATTTTATTCAGTTTGTTTTTGCCCTTCCACTGTTCTCCTCGGTGGCGCCCCCTGCTAGGTCCCCGTGAGTGTACACGTCCCTGGGGTTCAGCTTTAGAAGTTTGCTTGGTAGTTTTGGGCGCCGGTTTGCAGCACCCTGCCTGGGACTACCTGAGCGCGAGTCCTCTTAAAGTAAACGCTCAGGACCCTGGGAATCCCCTAGGGGGCGCGTGGGTCCGATGGATGTGACCCCGGAGTCCCCACTCGCTGTGTGCGAGTTTGAGGGTTGCTCGGTCCCCTTGTCTCAGGGTGACCCTCATTGTTTTTGCCTCTGCCACGCTGCCTGTTGGGTCGGTGATACTTTCGACCCTGAGTCCTGTGAGTGTTGCTGCTTGCTTGTGACTCAATTTACCCAATCCTCTGATGATTCTCTTCGGGTACAGGCGGCACGTGCGTTGCAGTCTAGGTTTCAGGTTTCGTCTGTTGCAACGCGCTCGGTTGGTTGCTTCCCCGGATGCCCCGGGGCTGCCCCGCTTTGCTTTTCGAGACCCGGACTTGGGGGTGGGGGTCGCTTCGATCCTGGTTCAGTCCGCACCTCCTCGTCCTTCCCCTTCTGTTCGTTCTGGTCCCCCGCCCCTGCTTCCGGCCCCGAAGCGTCTGAGGGTTTCGGGGTCGGAGCAGGGGTTACTTGATCTCGAGACTCGGGCAGCTTCGGGGGTTGCCCCTTCCGGGGGGGCGGCAGAGGCATTCGAGTCTTGTCTCCCGGCCGAAGCTTCAGGGTCTGACCAGTGGGCCCCCCTTCCTCCAGCTTTTCCGGCTGCTCCGTCCTTGTCTTGTGGGGTCGGGGCTTGGGGAGAGGACTCGGCCTCGGGTCCTGTGGTGACGGACCTCGAGGCTGGGGAGGGGCTGACTTGGGGGCCTTGGGCCCCGCTGGACCCCGCCTGGGTTTTTCTTCCCACTGAGCGGGGCTTATTGTTACAAGGAGTGGGGTTTTCTTTCACCCCCTCTGCGTACGAGTTGGATTTGGTGTCGGCCCCTCCCCGGGTACGGTTCCGTGTTCCCCCGGGTACGTCGGTTCCGTCCTTCCGGAGGTTTTCGGCTTATCGCATCCATCCTGGTGTGGTGCGAGCGGCCTTTGCAGCTTACCTCCTGCGTGACCCGGATTATGCCTCGGAAATGGATCCGTCCACGTTCAGGTTTGGGACCTCGTTCCCTTTCTGGCTCCGTTACGAGGTTCCGGAGTCATCCTGGCTAGCAGACTGCCCCTTGTTTGGTCTGGATTCCTGGCATTCCTTCTGTCGTTCCCGCACGCTGGAGTGGCGGGAAGCTTCCACGGTGCTTCAGGTTTTCCTGGGGGGTGAACTTGAGTACCTGAATGAGTGCTTGTTTGCCCCTGCCCTTCCCCGCGATGTGGGCGTTATTCAGCTCCATGTGCAGGTTCCCTCCCTTTCGGCGGCGCTCGTGGCAGAGGACTTGCGCGCTCGGGGCCTTTTGTGTTCGGCCTTGCGGTTCTTTTCCCTCCTGGAGCTGTCTTCGGATTGGCTCGTGGAGGATGTGGGGACGCTTGGGTCCGTCCCGGGGTCCGGCACCTTGTCCTCGGCTGCGCGTTCGTCGGCTGCCTTGTTGAAGCTGTTCACGCCGATTTTGCGGGATGCGGTTTCCCTGTTCTATGCTTCCCGTCTCGCGTGTCGGCAGGCGGTGCTGGGTTCCTCCGTGGAATCTGCTTGGGCTCTGGCTCTTAGGCGTTCTTCACCTTTTTGTCCTCTCCTGTTTGGGGAGTCGGCCGTGGCGCAGTTTATTCAGGCTGCGTCGGCGGCTTGTCGCCCGATGTCGGACTTGTTGGTTTTCCGGGGGTCCCGGGGTGGGTCTTCCCGGAAAGGTCGTGCCAGGGCTCGGGGTTCCTCTCGTCGTGGTAGGCCTCTGGTGTCAGGTTTGGGGTTGGCTCCTCCTGCGGACCCTCCCTCGTCTGGTCGGCGCGGTGTTCGCGCTGTGCGGGGTTCTGGGTCTCGTAAGGGTCGCCGGCCTTTTCGCGGTTTGCCCCTTTGACGGGGCGATGGGGGGGCGGCTTGCGCTGTTCGCCCGCGCCTGGTCCCACGATTCGTGGGCCTTTCGGGTCGTGTCTCGCGGCCTGCGGTGGCCCCTCCCCCCTTTGGGGGGTCGGGGCTGGCGGGGCAGGCTTCTTCCCCTGCGCTCTGTCGAGTCGTCTTGGAGTGGGTACGCTTGGGCGTCGTCGAAACGACGTCGTCCCTCAGATGGGTTTCCCGTCTGTTTCCGGTTCCGAAACGGGACTGCGCGGACCTGCGGTTCATTCTGGACTTGTCCCGTCTGAACCCCTGGGTTCATTGCCCCTCCTTTCGGATGACTACGCTGTCTCAGGTTCGGCTCCTCTTGGAGCCGGGTGCTTGGATGGTGTCCCTGGACCTCCGGGACGCTTATTGGCATGTCCCGATTCATCCGCGGTTCAGGGACTGGCTCGGTTTTGTAGTGGGGCGTCTGAGTTACCGCTTTCGTTGTCTCCCGTTCGGGTTGAACCTGGCACCTCGCGTGTTCACACGCCTTACACGGGTTGTGGTGGCTCGTTTGCGTCTCCTAGGTGTTCGGGTGTTGGCCTACCTCGACGACTGGCTGGTTTGGGCTCCCAGCCAGTCAGCTTGCTTGCTAGCCAGGGATTTGGTTCTTTCCCAGCTCGCCGGGTTCGGGTTCTTGGTGAACTGGAGGAAGTCCCATCTGGTTCCCTCTCAGGTTCGGACTTGGCTGGGTCTCGTGTGGGACTCTCGGACCGCCTCCTTGTCTCTCCCTCCGGAGTCTCTCCTGCGGCTGCGGTCCCGCCTTCGTCTGTTTCTGGAGGGCCCTCGGGTCACCCGGCGGTTGCTCGAGGGGCTGTGCGGGAGCCTGAACTTCGCGATGGTGGTCTACCCGCCGGGTCGGGTTTGGCTTCGACGGCTGTTCTGGTTCCTTCGGGGTTCCCCCTTCCGCCTCTCTCGCGATCGCAAAGTTCGACCCCCGGGGGACTTGCGTCGGTTGCTGCGTCACCGGCTTCCTCTTCGGGTTTTTCGGGGTTCAGTGCCTTGGCGCCTACCCGAGCCCTCGCTCGATGTGTACACGGATGCGTCGTCTCTCGGCTGGGGTTTTGTGACCAGTGCTCACCAGGCCGGCCAGGGGCGTTGGGGTCCGTCCTTCCGTCGAGCTCACAGTACGGTGCGGGAGTTCGCAGCAGTGTGGTTTGCTCTGGGGAGGATTCGGGTGGCCCGCGGATCGACGATTCGGCTCCATTCGGACTGCTCTCCGGTGGTTCATTGCCTGAACCGCGGGGGTTCGATGCGGTCCTTGTCTCTTTGGGGTTGGTCGCTTCGGGTGACTCGTCTGCTGAGTTCTCGGGGTTTGGCTCTCCTGGCGGTTCACGTACGGGGCGTGTCCAACGTCTTGGCCGACGCCCTGTCTCGCTTCGTTCCCCTCTCCACGGAGTGGACGGTCGACGACGAGTCCTTCCGTTGGCTTTGCCAGACGTTCGGGCGCCCCGAGGTGGACCTCTTCGCGTCGGCGTGGTCGCGGCGTCTTCCCGTTTATGCGGCGCTCTTCCCCGATTGCGAGGCCGTCGGGGTCGATGCCTTTCGGCTCGACTGGTCGAGGTGGGGGTTCCTGTACCTCTTTCCCCCAGTTCGGCTGTTGCTCCAGGTCCTGACTCGCTTAGAGACTTACCAGGGGAGAGTTGTCCTTCTGGCCCCTTGGTGGCCGGCCCAGCCTTGGTTTCAGGCGCTGGTTGCTCGGTGTCCGAACCCGAGGGTTTTCCCGCGGCTCCGCCTCTTTCAGCAGATCGGGCCGGTACGTCACGTAGCTGGTTCGATCTTCTCCTCGAGTCTTCGCGTATGGTTTTTTTGACTCGAGTCTATCGTCATCTCTATGGTGATCAGGTGGCCTCCTTGTTGGTGTCCCACCTGAGGGCTTCTTCTCGGCGGCAGTATGAAGTTTCCTGGCGGTCCTTCCGTTTCTTTTTGCGTCTTCGTCGTGTTAGCTCCTTGTCTGTTCGGGTGGTCTTGTCCTTCCTCTCGTGGTTGTTTCAGGACCGTCATCTTATGCCTAACACTGTCGCTTCGTATCGTGCGGCGCTGGCGGAGCCGCTTCAGCTTGCTTTCGGTATCGATGTTACGTCTGCGCCGTTTCGCAAGCTGTCTCGTGCATTGTTTCACCTCCGGCCTGCTCATGCGTCGCCTGAGCCGTCCTGGTCTTTGGACAGAGTGCTCGCTTTCCTTTCATCTCCTCGTTTCGTTGTGGCCCCTTCGGTCCAGGATTGTTTTTCCAAGGCACTTTTCTTGTTGGCTTTGGCCTCTGGGGGTCGGGTAGGGGAGCTTCATGCTCTCCTCCGGCGCAGGGGTTTCTGCTCTTTTGGTCGTGGTGATAGTTTTGTTCGTTTGCAGCCGTCTCCTTCTTTTCTGGCGAAGAATGAGACTGCTGCGTTCCGGAGGGGTCCATGGGTGGTTGATGCTTGGTTGGTCAGGCCGGGGGTGCATCATGTTTTGTGTCCGGTTGCGGCGCTTCGCCGTTATTTGCGCGCCACAGCTTCTGTGTCCGGGGACGCGCTGTGGGTTGATCCGGTTTCCCTTCTTCCCTGTTCGCGGGTTCGGGTCTCTCAGGTCGTCCGCAGGGTTATTAGGTCTAGCCAGCCTGCGGTCTATCCCCGTGCCCATGACGTTCATAAGTTCGCGGCTCTTGCTGCCGTCTTTGGGAATATGTCTTGGTCTGATATTCGGGCGCGGGGATTTTGGCGGTCGAACCGGGTCCTGGCTGCTCGTTACCTTGTGAATGTCCCTGGCCCTCGTCGGGCCTGTGTTGCTTTGGGTCGGCGGTTGCAGCCAGTTGTCTCGGCTTCGAGTTGAGGGGTGAGCGACGACCGCCTCCCGGGTACGTCCCTCTTTTTCTGTCTGTGGGTAGTTAGCTCCGGGGAGCCGACGGGGCTCCCCCCCAGAAAACCAGCGTTGAATGTAATGAAACGCCATTTTCTGGGTGAGTCCCGGAGGCTCCCCGGCATCCCTCCCTCCCTCCGGTCGGCGGTTTTTCGCGTTTTTGACATCCAGCCTCAAGAACTGAGGTGTGGGTAGCCGGCGCGGGGGGTCTGGGGCTCCCCCTTCCCCCTCCCGGGGAGGGGGGAGCTGCGCAGACAGCGGCGCGGCAGTGTGTGACGTCACACTAATTTGCTTGTTTTCGGTTGGGGAGTTCTATCCACTAGTTCGGTATTAGGTAGCAATTTTAACCAGAATAGGGGTTTGTTTTGGGGCACTTACCTTTCTGGGTGCCTGTTCCGGTCGATGGCAGACATAGAATGCTTCCAACTACACGGGGGCTTCTATAGGCCATTGCTCCCCTTGCCTCTCTGAGGGGGCCCGGTTCTGGCCGTGGTCCCCGGTAGGCCTAAGAACTCCATACACATGACTGATGCCAAAGTCTGACATTAGCATATCAGCCTGGGATAGCTCCGGGGAGCCTCCGGGACTCACCCAGAAAATGGCGTTTCATTACATTCAACGCTGGTTTTATAAAATTGAAGTCATTGTAGTAATAGTTATAAGAGGGTAAATTACATGTATTTGAAGCCAATTATATAAAAAAGAAGCATATATTAATTGATATAAAAATATAAAAAAACTAAATTTAAATAAGGTTAGGCTAGGTAAGGCTTGGTCACTCATGTGTTAGTTTCAGCAATGACATTGGAAGTTTGCTGGCTTCCAGTTATGTTACAATCAACAAAGACAATAATTGTTGGACACTTTTTATTTCACGTCTTTTGCCTGTTCTTTCTTACCAATGATTGTTCCATTCCTGGTGTAGCACTGCTTGATAAGATTTAGGTTTTGTTTGTGAACATGATGCAGTCTGTAGAGGAGGATCAATGCTGCTTGGTAAGGCATTCATTAATATAAAGGTTAGTTTTATATTTATAGCTGATTGAATGAGATCTTACTTATCATTGGGATAAGCTAGTTTAGTGAGCTTACCTGTCTGGTGCTTTAGTGACTGTTTTTATCTATTCTGATAGATTTAAAAGTATCATTAAAGTTTATCTCTGATCTAATCAGTTGATGAGCTACACCAGAGTAGTTCTCACATTCTTGTTCTTCAGGCAGTTCAGTAGAGCTGATGATGAGCAAATCATGGAGTTTTTGTTGATCCCTCTTGTTTGGAGAACCTGAAACACTTATAAATCCATTACAGTAGAACCTCGAGTGACGACCGCCTCAAATGGCGAGCAATTTGGTTAACAAACACCCCAATCGCCGACAATTCGTCTTGTTAGGCGAGCGCTCGTTTGAATAATGTCAACACCACATGGTGGGGTCGCGCTGCTTCTCGCAGATTCTCAGACGCCTCCGATGATGCAAATAAATTATTTTTCTTTGTTTAACATACATTAATAGCTGTTTTAGTGTTTAGTTCCTTAATTTAAACACCCCGCACAGGATAGGGGGCAGCTATAGTGCAGCCATGACCGATAGTTGACAGACACCACCTAGAAAAAAAATCCTGGCCAACATTCCTGGGTGTGAGAGCTTCAGTACTGAGCGAGCCACCAAGGCTGATGCATGCAGCATGAGCTCACAGAACCACTGTTCAGCTTGTGACCACAGCATCGCCTGAAAATGCCATAATATATATGTTCATGCTATTATTTAGTGATGATAGTATTACAGAAGACCCCCCTGACTGTGATCAAACTGACCAGGATTCTGATAATAGCAGGATTGTGGTGACATTTAGCACTGTGCTCCATGGTGGGAGGAGTAATGTTGAGGGAGGGAGGGTTGTGGCGTCGTCTTCTGACTGTGTGTGGCCACCTTTTATTGACTGGACTTATCACACCAGCTTAGTGGTTCACTATGATGAACACAAATGTAGATACTTATATGTAATGTGTGTATAGAGTGTAATAACAGCAATAGAAGTATGTCGGGGCCGCCATTTTGGTGAGGGAGGTGCGTCTTCTGCAAGACATGTCTTGTTGTTTACTGGTGGCCACTATGGTCTTTGGGCACCATACCAGCTTAATTGTACAGGTATGGTGAATAAAAGATGTAGATACTTATATATAATGTGTGTATATAGTGTAATAACACCACAAACAGTATTGTTGGAAGAGAAATATTAGTGCATCTGGCCTCAAACCAGTGAAGGTGGCCGCCACCAGCTGACTGTGCGAGTAGCTACGTCTTATTGTCTTTACTCACCATACATGCTTATGTACAGTTATGGCAAACAAAACATGTAAATACTTATATATAAAGTCTGTGTATAGTGAATAAATGCAAAAACAGTAGCGTGGGAGGACAATGTGGGCAAGTAAGGTGTTGTTGAGGGAGAGTGTGGCAGCAAGTGGCTGGCTGGTGTGTGGCGGTCACTCCTCGTTACATTTTGACTCACAATACCAAGTTAGTGGTTCGTTATGGTGAGTAAAACATGCAGATACCTTTATATAACCTGTGTATATTGTATAATAACAGCAAAACTATTTGTTTATAGTTTTATGAACATAATAATTGAATCACTAATATGCACACCATAATTTTGAGTATAGTGATGGTTCACACATTTTATTATATAAATATATCACAATACACACTATTGAATAATATTACTGCAAAACAACAAATAAAAAATCAATCAGAGACATTGAAATAATTAGGTAATAATATCTTTGTGGCAACACCCCGCCTGACAGCTCGGGCAGAGCAGACCTCGTCTGGCGACTGCTCTGTCAATGCTTCTTTTTTGCCAGATTTCCCCACCCGATTGTGGGCCAAAATATGCCACCTATGATTTTTTTGTTATTTTTTCCGTGACCATGGAACACAAATGAACACTTCTATAAGACGAAATAATTTTTTGGATTTATTTTTTTGTTGCGCCTGTGGGTGTCGAAGCCATTATGACCCTTAGCGGCTCAATGGTTAATGATGCTATTGATGCTGGGATGTTGTAAAGCATTGACATTTTTGTAGAAAAAACAAAATTAATTAAAAAAAAAAGAACAAATGTCAAAAAGGTTTGTTTGTTGTTTGTCAGGTAGGCTGCTCCATGTTTCTTAAATAAAAAAAAAGGATAAAAAAAGTTAAAACACTTTGAAAAATGGACAAATGCCATATAAGTTCGTTCAGCGTTTGGCGGGTAGGCTGCTCCATTATTGAAAAATAAATGAAAAATACAAAACAAATGGAACACATTTGAAACACAGAAAGATTGTCATAATGGAGCAACCTACCCGACAAACACTGAATGAACCTTTATGGCATTTGTTCGTTTTTCAAAGTGTTTCAACTGTTTTATTATTTTATTTTTATTTTTTTTTTATTTAAGAAACATGGAGCAGTCTACCTACTGAACACCGAATGAATCTTTTTTGACAATTGTTCTGTTTTTCAAAATTCTTCATTTTTTCATTTTTTTTTTTTTAAGAAACATGGAGCAGCCTACCTGACAAACACCGAACAAACCTATTGCTATACAAAATAGAAAAAAAGAAAACAAAATTGAACAAATTTGAAGAAAGAAAAATGTCATAAAGGGTTTGTTCAGTGTATGTGAGGTAGGCTACTCCATTATTTATAACATCGAATATCATACTGATGATTTTCGGTAGTAGAACGGAATATTTCTATTTACATTATTTTCAATGGGGAACTTCGTTTTGAATGACGTCAGTATCACATGACGACCACGGTGCCAGAATGGATTAAATTCGTCATTCGAGGTTCCACTGTACTGCCTACCTAACTACACATACTGTATTGCATATTAATGGGTTATAAGCCAGTCCAAACAGGGTATAAGTATGGAATACTATAACTCTCATACTGGGTGGGGTGGATATTATGAGGGACTGGTGGCTCATAACAGTTGTTGCTAACGTGTGTTGGTGAGTGTATTAATATACCTGAGTCTTGTCTCTCCTTACTCATAACCTTTGTGTACCTGAGTCTTGTCTCCCCTTATTCATAACCTTTGTGTACCTGAGTCTTGTCACCCCTTACTTATAGCCTTTGTGTACCCGAGTCTTCTGTCTCCCCTTACTCGTAACTTTTGTGTGCCTGAGTCTTGTCTCGGTTACTTGTAACCTTTGTGCACCCGAGTCTTGTCAACCACTTGTAACCTTTGTGTACCTGAGTTTTGTCTCCCCTTACTTGTAACCTTTGTGTACCCGAGTCTTGTCTGCTCTTTCTCATAATCTTTGTGTACCTGAGTCTTGTCTCCCCTTACTCGTAACATTTGTGTTCCTGAGTCTTGTCTCTCTTTATTCTTAGCCTTTGCATTCCTGTGTCGTCATTCCAGTAATGTGAGAGTATGTTAAATTGAGCATTAGTAAATATGTATGATTGTGTGTGTTAAGTTTTCCCACACGCTTTCGTGAGAGTACCGTCCCAGCACTCTACGAGGACAGAGAGGGAGGAGCGAGACTTCACACGCTGCGGGTGTGTGGTGTGTGCTGGTGAGGAGTCCACCTCACTGTGTGGGGTTATTTACCTCCATTATATCTCTGTGACTGGAATACTGTCATTAATGGTGAGCGAGATGTTATTCCTTGGTAGTGTATTGTCCCATTTCCTGTATTTTAATAAATGTAATGCATGTACTGTACTTTGATTGTCGAGTTCTGCCAATTCAAAAAATATGGTACCGGTCCCACGTTGTTACTCCTGTGTTTGAAGGTTTGAAGTGTTTATAAATGCACATTGGTTCTACATCCCTGTTTTAAAGTAACATATCTACACTATAAGTAAGGAAGTAAAGGATTGGTTTTGAGTTCGTACTCTAGGGTACGGCTTACAAGTTCATGCCCTTATACTCTTTATTTTTAAACTTTGTATACCCGAGTCTTCTCTCCTACTTGTTCTTAACCTTTGTAAAGAATGTAAAGAAAGTTTTTAATCTCTTCAT
The DNA here is from genome assembly GCF_040958095.1 of Procambarus clarkii. Lineage (NCBI taxonomy): Eukaryota > Metazoa > Arthropoda > Malacostraca > Decapoda > Cambaridae > Procambarus > Procambarus clarkii. The sequence goes on along the minus strand of NC_091184.1, from coordinate 699,311 downwards.
CAGGGACGTTCCTAATTCCATGGATTGTGTTTGTCATCCTTCTCTGTACATGTTCATCAGGGAGGTTCCTAATTCCCAGGATTGTGTTTGGCATCTCTGTTCATGTTCAAAAGTTTGTTTGCTCAATACTGTACTGAAGTTCTGTCCTCTGCGATGTTTGTCAGCAAATTAACCCATATCTCAGATGTTTCTCAGAATGTTAATCTAGCTGTGGGATGTTATTCAGAATATTAACCCAGCTCTGGGATGTTTGTCAGAATATTAACCCAGCTCTGGGATGTTTGTCAGAATATTAACCCAGCTCTGGGATGTTTGTCAGAATATTAACCCAGCTCTGGGATGTTTGTCAGAATATTAACCCAGCTCTGGGATGTTTCTCAGAATATTAACCCAGCTCTGGGATGTTTGTCAGAATATTAACCCAGCTCTGGGATGTTTGTCAGAATATTAACCCAGCTCTGGGATGTTTCTCAGAATATTTACCCAGCTCTGGGATGTTTCTCAGAATATTAACCCAGCTCTGGGATGTTTCTCAGAATATTTACCCAGCTCTGGGATGTTTCTCAGAATATTAACTCAGCTCTGGGATGTTTCTCAGAATATTAACCCAGCTCTGGGATGTTTCTCAGAATATTAACCCAGCTCTGGGATGTTTCTCAGAATATTTACCCAGCTCTGGGATGTTTCTCAGAATATTAACCCAGCTCTGGGATGTTACACTCCCCAACCTAACTGCTGGACCTCAATCTTTCGTTTATTCCATCTATTCGTTTACTGTCCGGCCCCAAGCGGCGCCTCAACTCACGAGAGGCTTATGTAGTTTCACATCCGACCACTGCGTTGTAGCGGCGCAACCTCTGCACCTGCTCGACGACCCTGTATTGCTTTTGTGGCTGACCGCGGTGTGCAAAGACTTTTCCCTTCTTACCATTTTATATCTGGGCATATTTTTGGGGGTAGACCCTTCGGCTTCTCGGAGCTATCCAGGCTGATATGGATATATATTTGACTTTGGCATCAGTCAAAATGCTACTTGAAAAGTATGTCAAAAAGTACTCGGAATGGAGTACTTAGGCCTACCAGCGACCACAAGCCAGAACTTGGCCCCCTCAGAGAGGCACGAGGAGCAATGGGCTATAGAAATGCACATGTGGTTTAGAGCATTCTATGTCTGCCATCGACCGGATCAGGTACCCAAAAGGTAAGCGCCCCAAAACAAACCCCTATTCTGGTTAAAACTACAGTACTCTGAAAGTCAAATGAGTGGACAGAACTCCCTAAATGAAAACGAGTAAACGAGCATGACGTCACCATGTGCCACGCCACTGTCTATGCTGCTCCACCCCTCCCAAGAAGGGGGAAAGGGGAGCCCCAGACCTCAGTTTGTAAGCTGATATGATAGGCAACGGTCGTGCGACTCTGGATACAGATTTGTCCTCTAGCTCTGTGCCTTATGGTGTGGTGCTGTTCTTTGGTGGTGTGTGAGCCAGGAGTAAGCACTGCCCTTGGGACTTAGGGCCACCTTCCACAAGTCACCTTGGGATCTACCTCTGCTTGGTCCTTTGCTGCTCAGTGATCAGCCACCCTTAGTGTGCTGGGGTATTTTCTGCATCCTTGGTTGCCTTTGGGAAGGGGTAGTTTGCACTGGAACTGCACAGCTAATTATCACCTCTCATAGCTGCCGGCTCTATTCCGCCCTGGTACGTTGTCCTCTTGCGGGGTTTTTCTTTTGTTTCCCAGCCTGGCGGGGGTTGCCCCTTGTGTTCGGTTATTACCATTGAGTCTTAGTGGTACCTCCACTAGTTCCCCGTGAGTGGACATGTCCCGAGGGTGCAGCATTTAGTGGTTTTCTTGGTAGACTTGGGTGCCGGTTCGCAGTACCCTGCCTGGGCTTTCGTTAGTGATGTGATACCAGTTTATAGGCAATGAGAATTCCCGTGGGGCACTTGGGTCTAATAGATGCGACCCCTAGGTCCCCTCTCACTTTGTGCGAGTTTGAGGGGGTTGCTCTGTCTCCTTGCCTCTGGGTGACTCTCACTGTGTTTTCCTCCGTCGTGCTGCCTGTTGGGTTGGTGACACCTTGGACCCAGATTTCTGAAAGTTTTGTAACTTGCTTGTGACTCAGTTCACCCAGTCCACTGATGATTCTATTTGGGTGCAGGCAGCTCAGGCATTGCATGCACAGTTTAGGTTGCTGCAATGCGCTCTTTTGATGGCTGCCCCGTATTGGTTATAGAGGCCCGTACAGTGGTACCTTGGCTTACAAGCCCTCCTGGTTACGAGTTTTTTTTAGTTACGAGCAGGATTTGCTCGGAAAATTTGTATCGGGATACGAGGGTTGCCTTAGGATACGAGGGTGTTGATACGCGTATGGGCCGACTAGCACGTGGTGGCATGGCAATCGCCGCTCAGTTTACCAGTGCCTCGCGCCTAGTGACTATCTCGCCTCAATTCTTCACCAGGATTTACAGTGTTTTGTTGGATATTTGACCATTTGAACATAAATGTTGTTGTTATATATCTCGCAATGGGTCCCAAGAAAGCCATTGGTAAGGTTCAACCTAAGAAAATAGTTGGGAGTAGAGGATGTTCCTTTCTCATTAAGAAAATGTGTGAAGTATGGGAAGAACTGCAAAGTTTTGTTGAAAAAACTCACTCGGATAAAGCTGTAGCAGGCCGTTGCATTGATCTTTTAAATGACAATGTGATGTCTTACTACAGACAATTGTTAAAATGTAGGGAAAAACAAGTGTCTTTAGACAGATTCTTAGTAAGACAAGCAAGCAGTGAGCCACAAGCAGGTCCAGGTAGTATGCAGGCAAAATGTGCCAGAGAGTGCACACCAGAGAAGTCCTCACTGCCTGATGGTGTTATAATGGAAGAGGACTTCCCTTCCAAACAGTAACACCTCTCCTCCTCCCTCCTCCTCACCATCTTCCATACTCCAACAGTAGTCATCAGCAAGGGTAAGTAATAACTTGAACACAGTTTTGTAGTGTAGATTTCGATGAATTAGGTATAAAATTTGGTTTGAAGTGAGTTTTTTGGGTAGTCAGAAACATATTAATTCATTTCCCATTATTTCTTTTGGGGAAATTAGCTTCGGTTTACGAGTTTTCGGGTTACGAGCTGTCTCCAGGACCGGATTAAGCTTTTAAACTGAGGTACCCCTGTACTTGGGGGTGGTAGTCACCTTGACTCTGGTTCAGTCTGCACCTCCTCGTCCTTTCCCTGCTGTGGTTCATTCTGGTCCCCCCCCCCCCCCCCTCCGCCCTGCTTCTGGCTCCGAAGTGTCTAAGGACTTCAGGGTCGGAGCAGGGTTTAGCTGGTTTTGTGACTTGGGCAGTCTCGGAGGATGCCCCTTCCGGGCTGGCGATGGAGGCATTTGAGTTGGTTCTTCCTGCTGTGGCATCTGGGTCTGACCAGTGGTTCGCATTCCTTCCTGCCTTTCCGGCTGCTCCGGTTTTTCTTTTCAGGCTGGGACTTTGGAGGACGACTCAGCCCCGGGTCCTGATGTGGAGGGGTTGACTTGGGGGCTTTGGGGCCCTATTGGACCCCGCTTGGTTTTTTTTATCCTTGGAGCGGGGCTTGTTGTTACTAGGAGTTTTTTTTTTCCACCCCTCCTCTGCGTACGAGTTGGTTTTGTGTCAATCCCTCTTCGGGTTTGGTGTCCCTTCGGGTCCATTGGTCCCATACTTCCAGAGGTTATCGGCTTCCCACATCCCGCCTCATGAGGTGCAGGAGGCCATTGCAGCTTACCTCCACGACCCGGATTCTGCCTCCATCATGAATCCATCTTCATTCAGGTTTGGGTCTTCATCTCTTTACCGGGTTCGTTATGAGGTTCTGGAGTCGTCCTGGCTAGCAAGTTGCCCTTGTTTTTGTTGGAGGCTTGCCATACTTTCTGTCATTACCGCACGCTAGAATGGCGCGAGGCGCTAATGGTGGTCCAGGTTTACCTCGGGGGAGGGGGGGGGGCAAGTTTGAGCACCTCAGTGCATACTTTTTTACCCCTGCCCTTCCTCAGAATATTGGTGTAGTGCAGCTCCACGTGCAGGTTCCCTCCCTTTCAGCTGCACTAGTTGCTGAGGACTTGCACGCTCGTGGCCTGTTGTGTACGATCTTGCAGTTCTTTTTCCTCTTGAAGCTATCCTCGGATTGGCTTGAGGATGTGGAAGTGCTTGGGGCTATTCCTGGGTCTTGCGCCTGGATCTCGGCAATGCATTTTTTGATGCTGTTTGCGACGATCCTGCGGAATGCGGTGTGTCTTTTTCGCTTCGAGTCTCGTGTGTCAGCAGGTGGTTCTTGCTTCCTCCTTCGAATCTGCTTGGGCCTTGGCTCTTAGGTTTTCTTCACTTTTTTGTCCTTTACTGTTTGCAGAGTCTGTGATTGGGCAGAACTGCATAAACCCGCTAATCCGGACTATACGGGAAGGATCCTCAGCCGGATTAGCACGTTTTCTGGATTAACGTACTTTTTGACAGTACAGGGTGTGGGGAGGTAAAGGCAGGCAGGGTGGGAGGCAGGCAGGCAGGCAGGCAGGCAGGCAGGCAGGCAGGCAGGCAAGGGGGAGGGAGGGGGCAGGGAGTGAGAGAGGGAATGGCAGGCAGGCAGGGTGGAAGGGAGGGATGCAGGCAGGCAGGTAGGCAGGCAGGCAGACAGACAAGGGGCAGGTAGGGGGCAGGTAGTGAGAGAGGGAAAGGCATGCAGGCAGGGGGGAGGGAAAGGCAGGCAGGTAGGGTGGAAGGGAGGGAGGCAGGCAGGGGGAGGGAGGGAGGGAGGGAGGCAGGCAGGGGGAGGAAGGGAGGGAGGCAGGCAGGCAGGCAGACAGGCAGGGAGAGAGGGAGGGAGGGAGGTAGGCAGGGAGGGAAGGAGGTAGGTAGGCAGGGAGGGAAGGAGGTAGGTAGGCAGGGAGGGAGGGAGAGACTGGGAGGTAGGGAGGCAGGCAGAGAGGGAGGAAGGCAGGCAGGCAGGCAGGCAGGCAGGCAGGCTATGTGACCAGTGGAGCAAAGAGTGTATGGGATGTGGGGAGAGGGGGTGAGGAAGTGAGTGTGGGAGGAAGAACAGCAGTGAGGATGACTCCCTCCCTCCCCTTCATGACTCCTGCCCTCCCTTCATGACTCCCTCCCTCCCCTTCATGACTCCTGCCCTCCCTTCATGACTCCCTCCCTCCCCTTCATGACTCCTGCCCTCCCTTCATGACTCCCTCCCTCCCCTTCATGACTCCCTTCCTCCCTTCATGACTCCCTCTCTTCCTGGTGGTGGTGTACAAAGAGTGTTAGGCCGGACTTATCGCTCAGTGGTAAAGGTTCACATTTTATATTTGGTGGCAAGTAGACCCTTGGTTTTGGAGAGATTTTTAGGTATCAAAACTCTCTATCATTATATGCTGATCTGGCCAAATATCCGCCAGTCTGACTTCTATAAACAGTTTGGCCGGATAGGGAGATAACTTTATCTGGCCACGATTTTTGCCGGATTAGGGCGTTTTCCGAATTGGTGGATCCCGCATTAGGGATCCATCTACAGTACTTGCAGGAAGCCTCTTTTAGTTGCTGTCCAATGTTGGACTTGTTGGTTCTCCGGGAGGCCCACGGGGGGGAGGGGGTTCCCGGAGAGGTGGTGCCAAGGCTCGGGGTTCCTCTCGTCATGTTAGGCTGGTGGTGCCAGTTTTCAAGCTGGCGCCACCTTAGGACCTGTCTTCGTCTGATCGGTGTGGTGATCGCTCTGTGTGTAAGTCGGGTTCTTGCAAGGGATGTCGGCCCTTTCGCGCCTCGCCCCATTGATGGGGCAATTGGGGGGGGGGGGGCGTTAAGTGGCTCCTTCTCCTTCGGGGGAGTTCAGGGCTAGTGGCAGGCCACCTTTCCTGCACTCTGTCGAGTCATCTTGGAGTGGCTGTGCTTGGGCATTGTTAAAACGATGACGTCCATCGGATGGGCTTCCTCTCTGTTCCCAGTCCGCGAAACGGGACTGTGTGGACCTGCGGTTCATTCTGGACTTGTCATGTCTGAACCCCTGGGTTTCTTGCCCTTCCTTTCAGATGACTAGTCTGTCCCAGGTCCAGCTGCTTTTGGAGCCGGGCGCTTGCATGGTGCCCCTGGCCCTCCGGGTCGCGTATTGGCACATCCCTTTTCATCCGGGTTTCAGGGACTGGCTCGATTTTCTTGTGGGGCATCTCAGTTACCGCTTTTGTTGCCTCCCATTCGGGTTGGATCTGGCTCTTCTCGTGTTTACACGCTTTACCTGGGTTGTGGTGGCCCGTCTGCGTATGTAAGGGGTTTGGGTGCTGGCCTACCTCGACGACTGGTTGGTGTAGGCTCCCAGCCAGTCCGCGTGTCTGCATGCAAGGGATTTGGTGCTTTCCCAGCTCGCCGGGTTTGGGTTCCTAGTGAACTGGAGGAAGTCCCATCTGGTTCCCTCTCATGTTCGGACTTGGTTGGGTCTTGTGTTGGACTCTCAGACCGCTTCCTTGTCTCTCCCTTCGGAGTCTCTGCTTCAGCTTCAGTCCTGCCTTCAACTGTTTCTGGGGTGCTCTCAAGTCACTCGGCGGTTGCTCGACGGTTTGTGCGGGAGTCTGAACTTTGCTGTGTTGGTCTACCTGCCGGGTCAAGTTTGGCTATGTTGTCTGTTCTGGTTCCTTCAGGGACGTCCCTTCTGCCTCTCTTGCGATCGCTGGGTTCTGCCTTCAGGGGGCCTTGTGTCGGTTGTTGCTTCGTCGGCTACCTCTTCAGGTTTTCAGGGTTCAGTGCCTCGGTGCCTACCTGAGCCCTCACTCAATGTTTTTATGGACGCGTCATCTCTTGGCTGGGGATTTGTGACCAGTGCTTGCCTAGCGAGCACTCGCCAGGACAATGTTCCTGGCCCTAGCTGGGCGTGTGTCGCCCAGGTCGGCGGTTGCAGCCTGTTGCTTCGGCGGTTGCAGCCTGTTGCTTCGGCGGTTGCAGCCTGTTGCTTCAGCGGTTGCAGCCTGTTGCTTCGGCGGTTGCAGCCTGTTGCAGCATTTGGTCGGCGGTTGCAGCCTGTTGCTTCGCTTTCAGGTTGGTATGCGAGTGGCGACTGCCTCCCGGGTTAGTCCCTCGTTTTTTCTTTGGGTAAGTAGCTCAGGCGAATGGATGGGGTCTCCCCCCCCCCCCCAGAAAATCAGCGTTGAATGTAATGAAACGTCAGTTTCTGGGTGAGACCCGGAGGCTCCCTGGCAACCCTCCATCTCAAGCTAAATGAAATTTCACTCGTCCTAAACCTGCTTCCAACACTAGTAGCACTGTACTATGCCTTCCCTTCATATCTGAACTCAAAACTTTTACTAATACCTTTTGTCCTCTTGACATAAAGCTTGCTTTTTGACAAACTAACACACTTCGTAGCAATCTAGTTCATACTACTCCAACTGCTTCTAATGCTGCTGGTGTCTACTCTGTTTCCTGTTCGTCTTGTCCTCTCCAATACTTTGGCGAAACTGGCCGTACTCTTAATGACAGGCTTAAAGAACACAAGAGAAGATATTGTCTGCAGACACTAGCAATGCTCTCTTCTGTCATGTGAGGGATTCTAATCATCCTATTGATTAGTCTTCCTCCAAAATAATCTTTCCTGCCTCTACTCTACACAGACGCCGTCTTGTTGAATTGGCTCTAATACACAACGTACCCAACATGAACTTGAGTCCTGGCTTTATTGCTGTGGACTCTTCCCTTTCACAGTACAATATATACTCAAATGCTTTTAATCTTTCTAACAAACGTGACCTAACATAAGCTTACCCTTCCATTTATCTTTCTTTCTCTTTCCTTTTCTTTCTCTCTTCTCTCTTTTTTCTGTTCATTGTTTTCTCTTACGTTCCCTTGCTATCCTCTTCTTATTCCTATTACTATCCCCCTTCTCATTCGGTGGTTATAATAGGAGCTTCCTCGTATGGGCCAATGGGGCTTCTGCAGTTCTTATTCCTACTATTATCCCCTCTACTACACCTTACCTTGCTCCTCACCTCTCTCTTGCCTATTTATTGCCTGCATCAACTTCCTCGTCATAATCGACTTGAGAATGGTCCAGGACGGACCGAAACGTCGTCATCCCTTCACCTTCTAGTGTGTGGTCTGGTCAACATTCTTCAGCCACGTTATTGTGACTCATCGCCTGCAACCCTCCATCCCTCCAGTAGGCGTTTTTTTTGCATGTTTTGACATCCAGCCTCAGAACTGGGGTGTAGATAGCCGGCACAAGGAGTCTGGGGCTCCCCCTACCCCCTTCCCAGTGAGAAGGGAGCTGGGCAGAGAGCGGAGCGGCACGTGGTGACGTCATGCTCGTTTGCTTGTTTTCATTTGGGGATTTCTGTTCACTCGTTTGAATTTCAGTAGCAGTTTTTAACCAGAATAGGGTTTGTTTTGGGGCATTTACCTTTTTGGGTGCCTGACCCGGTCAATGGCAGAAATAGAATGCTCCAAACCACATGTGCATTTCTAAAGGTCCCTTCAGAGGCTCCTTGTGCCTCTGAAGGGGCCAGATTCTGGCTCATGGTCCCCAGTAGGCCTAAGAACTCCATTCACTTGACTGATGCCAAAGTCTAATACAGCATATCCATATCAATCTGGATAGCTCCGGGAGCCTCCGGGTCTCACCCAAAAACTGGTGTTCATTACATTCAATGTTTTTTTTTTTTTTTTGCATCCTGGTAATATATCAGGAAATGCAGGGAATCTGTTGTTCATGGCTTCAACAAGTGGTAGAGCCAAGAGAAAACAGGTTGTGATGACTTTTGAATAAAAAGTTCAGCTTATAAAGGAAGTTGAAAGTGGATTTCCTAGAAGTGTTGTGTGCACCAAGTACAGTGGCACCTGGACTTACAACTGCCCCTGCTTACGAATTTTTTGAGTTACGACGTAAATTTCGTCGGAAAATGCAACTTGACTTACGTCCTTTGCCTCGACAAGTGATTTTGTTGATACGCATATGGGTCAACCAATCCCGTGATTCCTGGAGGCACAGCCGACCTGGCCTCAGTTTACCAGAGCTGCCTGCTTAGTGACGATTGTGCTTGTAAAGAATTTAATTATTTTTGTGCTTTTTTGTTTTTTGAACATAAAAAGTAATTATTATATATCACATAATGGGTCTCAAGAAAGTCGGTGGTAAGGTTCAACCTAAGAAAGCACATGTGAGGATGACCATAGAGGAAAAACAAGAGATCATTCATAAACACGAAAATGGTATGAGGGTTGTTGATATAGAGTAGAGGATGTCTCTTCCTCATTTATTAAGAAAATGAGTGCAGCATGGGAAGAATTGCAAAGTTTTGCTGAAAAATGTCACCCAAATCAAGCTTTTTTTTTTTTTTTATTTATTTATTTTTTCTACCACAAATATGGCCACACATTTACAATGCTAACCAGCATATATACATTTTCTTCTGTCCTCCATGGACAGGGTTAGAGATGTGTTAAACATATAGTTCAAGGGTTTATTGAACAATCAACCACAGAAGGTGATTCGGGGCTTTTAAAATGCTAAGCTAACCTACATACGTAAATACATAGATTTACGTATGCCTTACATAAAGTGTTCGATGTGTCTTTTACATAGTGTCATTAATGTGCATTTACAAAGGTGAAATGTATTTCTGATCAGCTTCCATATGTACTTTATACACATACATACTGTGACGGTAAAGCGTTGGTGTTCGGCTGTTTCAAAAGCTAGGGGCAGGGCCTCGTCACATAATCAAAAAAAGAGAGAAAAGTTGGTCCTTTCGTCTGTGGTAAGGTAATGGGAAGACACACAAAACACAAGTATATAAACAATGAAATTTTAATTACTCTAGAAAAACAAGGCATGAATAAAGGTAATCACATAAAATATGCAAGATAAGTCAACAAACAAAATAATATGAATAATCACTGGCAAATGAAAAGTTACGTTAAGACAAGTAAGTTACAGTGATAGCAAAATAAAATATTAGTGGTGCTGGAATACTGGCTTTGAGCTGCCACCTCCCTTAGTACACGAAAGCCAAGGCTTAGTCTACCAGCGAGAGATGTCAACTGCAAGGAACACTGAGATATTCTAACGAGACTGTCGCACTGCAGCCCAGACGTCGACTTGTGGTGGAGGTGGAGGGCAGGGGCGACGAGTCACCAGCCAATCAGCGACAGGCAGGCAGAGGATGAGCAGTTAGCTGGTTACGGCGGTGGTAGCAGGTGTCACGGTGTGCTGGGTACGATTTGCTCTCTGGGCAAAACGTTTGGCGATACTTGGTGGACGTATTTTGTATATAGTCTCTTGTATATTGACGTACTTATGTAGGGAAGAGCAGGCTCAATCTCTCTTGAAAGAGATTATCATCACAATACACACACACACATATATATGTACACATACATATATACATACATATATACACACACACACACACACACACACACATGCATTCACATACATTTGTCTCTTTTACTCTGACAGAGTGAGATAGCTGATAGAGAAACTAGTGTGCAATTAAGCACTTAATCACTGGTGATGAAGGTGCTTTTACAAGCTCAGGTTATATAGTTACATCACATACATACATTATATAATTGATACATTACATGGTTAATCTTGGGTACAAGTCCAATATATCATCAAGTGTTCCAGTACTCATATAGTAATTACACAGTTCAGCATACCTTAGCCCAGGAGGGCGAAAGTCAGTCAATAAGGGACATTCTACAATGTTCAAGAGAGAGAAATCAAGCTGTAGCAGGCTGTTGTGTTAACTTTTTATCCCTTAAATTGCACAAAGCATCATATGATGCTTTGAGTAACTGTCAACAAATTGAGCACAGTATCATATGATGTTTAGGAGTATCATGCAAGATTTAAAAGTCCCACGGCTACACGTGGTTCACATCAGCTTCCTCAGGGCTCTTGTAAACAGATGCCATTTAAAAAAATCTTGGGCAACATTCCCAGGTGTGAGAACCTCAGTAATGAATGAACCACCAAGGCTGGCACATGCAGCATGAGCTCACAGCACTGCTATTCAGCTTGTGATTAAAGCATCGCCTAAAAATGTAAAAAATATATGTAACTAGTATTATTTAGTGATGATAGTATTACAGAAGACCTCTGACTGTGATAAAAATGACCGGGATTCTAATAATAGCAGGATTGTTGTGATATAAATAAATAAATAATAATTTGTGCTGTGCGTTGTATTGGGGGGAGGAGTAATGTTGAAGGAGGGAGGGCTATAGTGTCATCTGTCGAATCTATGTGGCCACCTGTTACCGTCTGCACTCACCATACCAACTTAGTGCCCTGGAAACACAAACCGTAACTGTCTCTATTTTCCGCTTGTTACAGCTTGTAATAAAGTTGTTACATCTTGGCTTAACATGTTTATGACGTATTAGAACTTTGTTACAACTTGCTATATTGGTTGTTATCACTGGTTAGGTGGTGTTAAAACGTGTTCAAACATTGTACCAACGTCGTAGTTTCGTTGTGTGTGTTTGGCGGGTGGTTCCCTATGGTGAACACAAATGTATATACTTACATATAATGTACTAGTATTTTCTGTTGCCCAGTCGAAAACTTTATTAATATCTGCTTGAAGTTTTTCAATGTCTTCAGCAGAGGTAATTTTCCTACTTATTTTTGTGTCATCTGCAAAGGATGATACAAAGCTGTGACTTGTATTTTTGTCTATATCTGATATGAGAATAAGGAAAAGCAGTGGGGCATGGACCGTACCTTGAGGTTCAGAGCTTTTAACTGTACTTGGACTCGATTTTTTATGGTTGACTGTTGCTCTTTGTGTCCTGTTCAACTGAAAGCTGAGTATCCAGTGTCCTACTTTACCGGTTATTTCCATTGACCTCATATTTTTTTTTTTTGAGATATATACAAGAGTTGTTACATTCTTGTACAGCCACTAGTACGCGTAGCGTTTCGGGCAGGTCCCTGGAATACAATCCCCTGCCGCGAAGAATCGTTTTTTCATCCAAGTACACATTTTACTGTTGCGTTAAACAGAGGCTACAGTTAAGGAATTGCGCCCAGTAAATCCTCCCCGGCCAGGATACGAACCCATGACATAGCGCTCGCGGAACGCCAGGCTAGTGTCTTACCACTACACCACGGAGACTGTCCACTACACCACAGAGACTGTGGTGCTTATTGTGTGCACTATTGTGTGCAATTACTCCCTGGTCACATATACTGAATGCTCGGCAAAGTCCATGTATACCACATCCACATTCTGTTTTTCTTCTGAAGCCTCAGTGACTTTGTCGTAGTGATCAAGTAGCTGTGAGAGGCACGATTTTCCTGCTGGAAATCCATGTTGGTCTGGGTTGTGAAGGTCATTGGTCTCCATAAAACTGGTCACCTGACTCCTAATCACACCCTCAAATACTTTTATTATGTGGGACGTTAGTGCAACTGGTCTATAATTCTTTCCCAATGCTTTGCTCCCTCTCTTGTGTTGAGGGGCAATGTCTGCTACTTTAACCCTCAAACCACTAGGGGCCCAAATGGAATTCACACCCACAGGCGCAACAAAAAAAAAAAATCCAAAAAATTCTTTCGTCTTATAGAAGTGTTCATTTTTGTTCCCTGATCACGGAAAAAATAACAAAAAAATCGTAGGTGGCATATTTTAGCTGCAATAGGGTAGGGAAGTATGGCAAAAAAGGGGCATTGGCAGAGCCTTCGCCAGACGAGGTCTACTCCGCCCGAGCTGTCAGATGGCAGTTGCCACAAATATACTATTACCTAATTATTTCAATGTCTCTGATTGATTTTTTCTTAGTTTTTTTACAGTAATATTATTCCATACAGTGAATTGTGGTATACAGTGGTACCTCGCATAACGATTGCCCCAAAAGACGAACATTTTGCGTAACGAACGGCCCGATCAGCGTCAAATCGTCCCATATGACGAACACTCGTTTGAGTAACGTCAACACCACATGGTGGGGTCGCGCTGCTTCTTGCACTTCTTCTTCTTAGACGCCTCCGACGATGCACATAAATTATGTTGTTCTTGTTTAACCCTCAAACCGCGCATATCATATATAAATGATATCAGTGACAAAACCGAAACCGCGCACATCATTTATATATGATTTCATGTCTAGCGCTATAATTTAAACGCCCCGCCTGGGATAGGGGCAGTTATAGTACAGCCACGACCGATAGTTGCCAGATGCCACCTAGAAAAAAAATCCAGGCCAACATTCTTGGGTGTTACAGCGTCAGTATTGAGCAAGCCACCAAGGCTGGCGCACGAAGCACGAGCTCACAGCACTGCTGTTCAGCTTGTGACCACAGCATCGCCTACAAATACCATAATATAAATGATACTGCTATTATTTAACAGTGATAGTATTACTGAAGCCCCCTGACTGTGATAAAACTGACCAGGATTCTGATAATAGCAGGATTGTGGTGATATTTAGCGCTGTGCTCCATGGAGGGAGGAGTAAGGCTGTGGGAGGGAGGGTTGTGGCGTCGTCTTCTGACTGTGTGTGGCCACCATTTATTGACTGCACTCACCATACCAGCTTAGTGGTTCGCCATGGTGAACACAAATGTAGATACTTATATATAACGTGTGTATAGTGTGAGATAACAGCGAGAGGAGTAGGTTGGGAGCCGCCATTTTGGTGAGGGAGGAGCGTCGTCTGCTCGACTTGGCATGGTGTTTACTGATGGCCACTATGGTCTTTGGGCACCATACCAGCTTATTTGTTCAGGTATAGTGAATAAAACAGGTAGATACTTATATATAATGTGTGTATATAGCATAATAACACCACAAACAATATTGTTGGATGACAAATATTAGTGCGTCTGGCCTTGAGGGCGGCCGCCGATCAGCTGACTGTGTGAGTAGCTACGTCTTATGGCCTTCACTCACCATACAAGCTTAGATGTACAGTTATGGTGAACAAAACATGTAAATATGTATATATAACGTCTGTGTATAGTGAATAAATACAAAAGAGTATTGTGGGAGGTGAATGAGGGTGAGTGAGGTGGTGTTGAGGGAGGGAGTGGCAGTGAGTGGCTCGCTGGTGTTTGGTGTTTCACTCCTCGTTGCTTTTTGACTCACAAGACCAACTTAGTAGTTCGTTATGGTGTACAAAACATGCAAATACTTATATATAACCTGTGTATATAGTGTAATAACAGCAAAACTATTTGTTTATTGTTTTATGAACATAATAATTGAATCACTAATATGCACACCATAATTTTGAGTACAGCGATGATTCACACATTTTATAATATAAATATACCACAATTCACTGTATGGAATAATATTACTGCAAAAAAACTAAGAAAAAAATCAATCAGAGACATTGAAATAATTAGGTAATAATATATTTGTGGCAACTGCCGTCTGACAGCTCGGGCGGAGTAGGCCTCGTCTGGCGAAGGCTCTGCCAACGCCCCTTTTTTGCCACACTTCCCTACCCTATTGCGGCTAAAATATGCCACCTATGATTTTTTTGTTATTTTTTCCGTGATCAGGGAACAAAAATGAACACTTCTATAAGACGAAAAAAAATTTTGGATTTTTTTTTTGTTGCGCCTGTGGGTGTGAATTCCATTTGGGCCCCTAGCAGTTTGAGGGTTAAAGATGCTAATGATGCTGGGATATAAAAGGGTGACTGCTGAGATGTTGCAAAACATTGACGTTTTTGTAGGAAAAAAGAAATGAAATGTCTGATGTACAACAAATGTCAAAAAGGTTCATTCGGTGTTCGGCAGGTAGGCTGCTCCATTATAACAATCTTTCTTTGTTTCAAATGTGTTCCGCTTGTTTTGTATTTGTCATTTACGTCTCAATAATGGAGAAGCCTACCTTATATACACTGAATAAACCATTATGACATTTTCCTTTCTTCAAATGTGTTCAATATTTATTTTTCATTTGTCTTATAGCAAAAGGTTCGTTCGGTGGTCGGCAGGTAGGCTGCTCTATGTTTCTTACATACAAAAAACGTAAATAATAAAAAAAAATGAAGAATTTTGAAAACCAGTACAAATGTCAAAAAGGTTCGTTCGGTGGTCTACAGGTCGGCTCCTCCATGTTTCTTAAATAAAAAAAAAACGAAAAATAAAAAGAACTGTTGAAACAATTTGAAAAATGGACAAATGCCATAAAGGTTCGTTCAGTGTTTGTCGGGTAGGCTGCTCCATTATTGAGACGTAAGTGACAAATACAAAACAAATGGAACACATTTGAAACAAAGAAAGATTGTCATAATGGAGCAGCCTACCCAACAAACACTGAACGAACCTTTTGCTATAACGAATATGAAAGACAAGGGCTGCTGGCTGGGTTAGTACTGGGTGAGCAACCATTTATAGCACACGTGCCTCTGGCTCTCAAACACCTGTCCCACACTGTGTTGAAAGACTGCGCTCAGTCGGTGCAATTCAGACCCTATTGTTTGAAGAACATAAGGGTCATAACATTGGTGAAGCTAGGCGCAATAAGGGCTTAACACAACGGTCGGATGCCAGTGATACAGCACCTATGAGGATGATACAGCAAGCGTATCCAGTTGTAGCTCTGAGCCCCACCCTTGCCATCTCGAATTTATATAGATGATACATAGATGAATCGTTTTCTGTGTTCAGCGATGATGCATCTGATACAAGTAGCATAGATGAACAGTGTTAGCGGCTTCCATGGTGGTGTTGTTCATTGATATTTTCAAGAATACCTGAATCTCTTCCTGACTGATGGACACTTTTTGAGACTAGCTGAATCTCTTCCTGACTGACGGACACTCTTTGAGGCTGGCTGAATCTCTTCCTGTGTGGGACCTTACAAAGCGATCTTTTCAAGACTACCTTACAAATTGAGCTTTTCCTATAATCGTTTCAATACTACCTTATGCTTTACAAGCTTGGCTACATGCCACCTACAAGTACTAAAGCCAAGGGTGCATGCGAGTGCGTTATTTGCAAGCACACAGAACGATGAAACAGGAAACGAAAATCTATCTGTAGCTGGTGCAAGGAGAGCAAAGTCGCGCTGTGTACCATGGACTACTTCGTTGACTATTACCCACCTCCAAAGTACTGAGTGTGTAATACAGTGTGTTCCTGTGTAAATAGTATGTGAAACTGTAAATATTGTAATTTTAGTGAATTTTTACCACGTAATATTGTGACAATAAACATTTATTGTGGACACATTACTGACACATGTATCACAGTTTCATGGAAAATTATGAACATTCTACTGTATACATATTGTAAAGGTCACAAATATGCATCATATACGATAAAAGAAACAAATAAAACCGCATTGGAAATGCATAGGAAAAATATTTGAAAATATATTTGTGGCAATACGCGGTGCTTGAATGGCCTGCGCGACCGTGTCTGGGAGCTTCACACACGGGCGACCAGGCCCTGATGACGTCACAGCGCACCTTGTCCACGCCCTCACAGTCAAAGTAAGTGGAATTTGGTAATTATTTTTACATAGACATGTTCAGGGACGGTAATTTATAATTTTGCAAAGAAAAATGATATTTTGAGGAACATTTGATGTCATGCACACTGGGGGAATTTCACAATAAACACAGTGCATCACACTGGTTACATGGGGGACACTCGTTTTGTATGACGTCCGTTTCACATGACGAACATGGAACGGATTAAATTCGTTGTGCGAGGTACCACTGTATTTATATAATAAAATGTGTGAACCATCGCTGTACTCAAAATTATGGTGTGCATATTAGTGATTCAATTATTATGTTCATAAAACAATAAACAAATAGTTTTGCTGTTGTTACAGTATATACACAGGTTATATATAAGTATCTGCATGTTTTGTTCACCATAATGAACTACTAAGTTGGTCTTGTTAGTCAAAAAGCAACGAGGAGTGACCGCCAAACATCAGCGAGCCACTCACTGCCACTCCCTCCCTCAACACCACCTCGCTCACCCTCATTCTCCTCCCACAATACTGTTTTTGCATTTATTCACTATACACAGACATTATATATTCGTATTTACATGTTTTGTTCACCATAACTGTACATCTAAGCTTATATGGTGAGTAAAGGCACAAAAATGTACCTACTCACAGTCAGCTGATCGGCGGCCACCCACAAGGCCAGACGCACTAATATTTCTCCTCCAACAATATTGTTTGTGGTGTTATTACGCTATATTCACACATTATATATAAGTATCTACCTATTTTATTCACCATACCTGTACAAATTAGCTGGTATGGTGCCCAAAGACCATAGTGGCCACCAGTAAACAACATGCCAAGTCGTGCAGACGAAACTCCTCCCTCACCAAAATGGCGGCTCCCAACCTCTCGCTGTTTTCTCACACTATACACACGTTATATATAAGTATCTACATTTGTGTTCACCACAGCGAACCACTAAGCTGGTATGGTGAGTGCAGTCAATAAATGGTGGCCACACACAGTCAGAAGACGACGCCACAACCCTCCCTCCACAGCCTTACTCCTCCCTCCATGGAGCACAGCGCTAAATATCACCACAATCCTGCTATTATCAGAATCCTGGTCAGTTTTATCACAGTCAGGGGGCTTCAGTAATATTATCACTGCTAAATAATAGCAGTATCAAATATATTTTGGCATTTGTAGGCGATGCTGTGGTCACAAGCTGAACAGCGGTGCTGTGAGCTCGTGCTGCGTGCGCCAGCCTTGGTGGCTTGCTCAATACTGACGCTGTAACACCCAAGAATGTTGGCCTGGATTTTTTTTCTAGGTGGCATCTGGCAACTATCAGTCGTGGCTGTACTATAGCTGCCCCTATCCCAGGCGGGGCATTTAAATTATAGCGCTAGACATGAAATCATATATAAATGATGTGCGCGGTTTCGGTTTTGTCACTGATATCATTTATATATGATATGCGCGGTTTGAGGGTTAAGTGCATCTGGTATCTCCCCCATGTCCAAGCTCTTCCTCCACACTATGCTGAGTGACTGTGCTACTGGCACCTTGCATTTCTTTATGAATATTAAATTCCATGAATCTAGACCCAGGGCTGAGTGCATGGGCATGTTTTCAATTTCTCTTTCAAAATCTCGTACGCTCGTATTGATATCAGTTATATTTACTGGGGTTTGGATATCACGCATAAAGAAATTATCTGGATCTTCCACTTTCATGTTATTTATTGGAGAGCTAAACATGTCCTCATACTGCTTTTTAGGATTTTACTAATTTCTTTGTCATCATCTGTGTATGAACCTTAACTCGTACGAATGGGTCCAATACTGGCAGTGGTTTTTGCTTTTGGTTTCGCATATGTGAGGAAGTATTTTGGATTTTTCTTTATTTCCTGAATTGCTTGCTGATCTAACTGCCTTTCTTCAGTCTGATATGAGTCTTCCAATTTCCGCTCGATTTCTTCAATCTCCCTTTTTAAATTATTCTTTCTTTGTAAGGAAAGTTGTGTCTGCTTATGCATTTTCATTATTTTTTTCCTTTTTTTATAGTGTCATCTGAATTCTCTTTCTACGCTGGACCTCTTTCTGGCTTTCCTCAAAGGAACATGTTTCAGCCAGACTTGATATGCTTTCGAAGTCAGTTTTTCTATTCTCTCTGTAGGACTTGTATTACTTACAACAGTTTCCCATGGAATGTTTGTAAGTTCCCTGTTTATTGTCTCCCAGTCTACCATTTTATTATTATAATTTAATTTACTGAATAACCCATCTCTCACTTGATCATTGTTTTAGGTCTATTCTGGGTATTGATGGTAGTTTACACTTCAATGAGCTTGTGATCTGAGTACGTGGTATCTGATATCGTAATGTCCCTGATTATGTCTTCATTGTTTGTAAAGACCCGATCTAGAATATTTTCATTTCTCGTTGGTTCTGATATCTGCTGGTTGAGTGAAAATTTATCACAGAATCTAAGCACTTCTCTAATCTGTGGTTGGTTATATCCTGATAGATTTCTTGGTATATTATTATTGTTTGCTATTCTCTATCTTAGATTTGGCAAGTTGAAGTCACCTAGGAAGATAATATCAGGTATCAGATTTGCCAAATTATCAAGGCTATTCTCTATTTTATTTATCTGTTCTGCAAATTCCTCAGCCGTTGTATCTCACAGTTTGTATATTAGAATAAAAACTAAGTTTATTTTCTCTATTTTTACTCCCAGTACCTCTACCACCTCATTTGTAGAGTCAAGGAGTTCCAAGCATACAAGGTCTTCCCTAATATACAGACCCACTCCTTCATGTGACCTAAATTATCCTATCACACCTTTATAGATTATATCCTGGAATCCAGATCTCACTGTCGAAGAATTCCCCTACATGGGTTTCTGTGAAAGCTCCAAATACTGCATTTGACTCCGTGAGGAAGCCAT
Source organism: Procambarus clarkii (assembly GCF_040958095.1). Taxonomy (NCBI): domain Eukaryota; kingdom Metazoa; phylum Arthropoda; class Malacostraca; order Decapoda; family Cambaridae; genus Procambarus; species Procambarus clarkii. Next base: position 679,927 of record NC_091184.1, on the reverse strand, counting down.
TTATGAATTGTACTTTGTTTTTTTTTTCTTGTTTTTAGTCCTTGCATGTTGGCAAAGATGAATGAGTTTGCTCAATTTGGAATAGTTTGACTGGGAGACTTTTTTTGGCAGGTACATTATGCGAGGACATGTTTAGTTTGTTTGGCCCAGTGCTGATTGTTGTAGGGCAGTTGCCTGTCATAGTTGTAGTTCCTTTTTGGTGTACTCACCTAGTTGTGCTTGCGGGGGTTGAGCTTTGGCTCGTTGATCCCGCCCCTCAACCGTCAATCAACTGATGTACAGATTCCTGAGCCTACTGGGCTCTAGCATATCTACATTTGATACTGTGTATTGAGTCAGCCTCCACCACATCACGTTCTATAGTGCATTCCATTTACTAACTACTCTGACACTGAAAAAGTTCTTTCTAATGTCTCTATGGCTCATTTGGGTACTCAGCTTTCACCTGTGTCCCTTTGTGCGTGTACCACCTGTGTTAAATAATCCATCCTTGTCTACCCTGTCAAATTGTAATTTGTATCTGTATTGGTATCGGGTGTAATTACCTAAGTGTAATTACCTAAGTGTAGTTACAGGATGAGAGCTACGCTCGTGGTGTCCCGTCTTCCCAGCACTCTTTGTCATATAACGCTTTGAAACTACTGACGGTCTTGGCCTCCACCACCTTCTCACTTAACTTGTTCCAACCGTCTACCACTCTATTTGCGAAGGTGAATTTTCTTATATTTCTTCGGCATCTGTGTTTAGCTAGTTTAAATCTATGACCTCTTGTTCTTGAAGTGCCAGGTCTCAGGAAATCTTCCCTGTCGATTTTATCAATTCCTGTTACTATTTTGTATGTAGTGATCATATCACCTCTTTTTCTTCTGTCTTCTAGTTTTGGCATGTTTAATGCTTCCAACCTCTCCTCGTAGCTCTTGCCCTTCAGTTCTGGGAGCCACTTCGTAGCATGTCTTTGCACCTTTTCCAGTTTGTTGATGTGCTTCTTAAGATATGGGCACCACACAACAACTGCATATTCTAGCTTTGGCCTAACAAAATTCATGAACAATTTCTTTAGTATATCGCCATCCATGTATTTAAATGCAATTCTGAAGTTAGAAAGCATCGCATAGGCTCCTTGCACAATATTCTTTATGTGGTCCTCAGGTGATAGTTTTCTATCTAGAACCACCCCTAGATCTCTTTCTTTATCAGAATTCTTTAAAGATTTCTCACATAAGTACCAAATCTACACAGTAAAATAACAACGTACTGGAGTGAACGACATGGAAGAAAATGTAGAATAGAACCAATGAAGAGCAGAGGTGCCATAGGCACAATCAGAGAACACTGTATAAACATCAGAGGTCCGCGGTTGTTCAACGTCCTCCCAGCAAGCATAAGAAATATTGCCGGAACAACCGTGGACATTTTTAAGAGGAAACTAGATTTATTCCTCCAAGGAGTGCCGGACCAACCGGGCTGTGGTGGGTATGTGGGCCTGCGGGCCGCTCCAAGCAACAGCCTGGTGGACCAAACTCTCACAAGTCGAGCCTGGCCTCGGGCCGGGCTTGGGGAGTAGAAGAACTCCCAGAACCCCATCAACCAGGTAACCAGGTATAATATATAGGTTGTATGGGGTCTATGTTCTCCTATTCCACATTCCATAACATGACATTTATTAACATTAAATTCCATTTGCCAGGTGGTGCTCCATATACTTATTTTGTCCAGGTCTTCTTGAAGGGCATGACAATCATCTAAATTTCTTATCCTTCCTATTATCTTAGCATCATCAGCAAACATGTTCATATAATTCTGTATACCAACTGGTATACAGAATTGCATTTATGTACACAACAAACATCACTAGTGCAAGAACTGAACCCTGTGGTACTCCACTTGTGACATTTCTCCATTCCGATACATTGCCTCTGATTACTGCCCTCATTTTTCAATCAGTCAGAAAATTTTTCATCCATGATAGAAGCTTACCTGTCACCCCTCCAATATTTTCCAGTTTCCAGAACAACCTCTTATGTGGAACTCTGTCGAAAGCCTTTTTTAGGTCCAGATAGATGCAGTCAACCCAACCATCTCTTTCCTGTAATATCTCTGTGGCTCGATCATAGAAACTGAGTAAATTCGATACACAGGATCTTCCAGATCGAAAACCATACTGTCTGTCTGATATTATATCATTTCTCTCCAGGTGTTCTACCCATTTAGTTTTGATTAGCTTTTCCAATACTTTCACTATTACACTTGTCAATGATACAGGTCTATAATTGAGGGGGTCTTCCCTGCTGCCACTTTTGTAGATTGGAACTATGTTAGCCTGTTTCCACACGTCTGCTACGATTCTTGTACACAGGGATGCCTGAAAGGTCAGGTGAAGTGGAATGCTGAGCTCAGATGCACATTCTCTCAGAAGCCATGGTGAAACGCCATCTGGGCCAGCTGCTTTGTTCTTCCTTAGCTCCTTTAGCATATTTTCCACTTCATCTCTAGACACCTCTATCCGCTCTATGTTGTTCTCTGGAATTCTTATTGTGTCTGGTTCTCTGAAGATTTCATTTTGTACAAACACACTTTGGAACTTTTCATTTAATGTTTCACACATTTCCTTTTCATTTTCCGTGAATCTGTTTTCCATTTTCAACCTCTGGATATTATCCTTTACCTGCAATTTGTTGTTTATGAATTTGAAGAATAGGCCCGGTTCTGTTTTACATTTATCTGCTATCCCTTTTTCAAAATTTCTTTCTGCCTCTCTCCTTACTGCTGTATAGTTGTTTCTCGCATCTTTGTATCGCTGGTATGTTTGGGGGTTCGGCCTCTTCCTATACTGATTCCATTTTTGTGTCTTTTGGTCTCTTGCCCTCTCACAATTTCTGTCGAACCAATCCTGTTTTCTGGCCCTGCATCTCTGTTTTGGTATGAATGTTTGTGTGCCTTCCTCGTATAGTTTTAAAAATTTGGCATACATTTCATTTACTTCCCTACCTAGCAACAATTCTGTCCAATTACACTCATTAAAAAAATTTCAAAGTTCCCCATAGTTGCCTCTCCTTAAATCGAGTTTATCAACTGTTTCAATGTCCCCATTTTCTTCTAGATGATATCTTAAAGCATATTTAATGTCTAACAGGACGTGATCACTCTTTCCCAAGGGAGGAAGGTACTGGATGTCAAAAATCTCTTCTTCTTTCCTGGTGAATACTAGATCCAGTACTGACGGTACATCTCCTTCCCTCATTCTTGTGGCTTGCTTTATGTGTTGATACAAGAATGTCTCCAGAATGAGGTTCACAAATCTGCATGTCCAAAAGTCCTCCGTTCTTGCTTCATAGGCCTCCCCATATTGCTCTAAAGTTGAAGTCCCCCAGTATCAACAGTCGTGATTTATCTTTATCTGCTTGTACAATAATATCTCTCATGACCATTATGAGGCCCTCTCGTTTGTCATCTAGTTCTTCCTTTGTCCAAGTGTTGCTTGCTGGTGGGCTGTAGGTATTTACAATTATCAGCTTATCATCCTGATTCCAGACCTGCAATGCCATTATGTCAATATCTCGAGGGTTTTCAAATATTAACTCTTTTACCTTCAGGTGTTTTTTCACCAGTACAGCCACTCCTCCTCCCTTCCTAGTTTTCCTGTCACGTCTCCAAACTGAGTAGCCTCTTGGGAATATGACTTCATTTATTATATTTCCTTCAAGTTTCGTCTCTGATAATGCAACAATATCTGGGACCCTAAGCTGGATTATATCTTGCAACTCTAAAGTTTTTGACCTCACTCCATCTATGTTGGTATATACAATTTTCAGGAACATATTCCCTTTTCCTTTGCTCTTTACTCCCCCTTCCACTACTGATCTTGTTGCTTTGTTTTTATGTACCATTTCACAAGCTTTCCAGTCCCTGTCACTCTGTAAAAAAAAGAATTTCTGTCTTCTTCATTTCTATCCCCATTTAGACGTTTTGCCTCAATTAGGTTCATTTTCAGCTTTTCTCTGTCTTCCTTGGAGAGGTCTTGTCTTATTGACCAAAGTTTGCCAACCTCATCACTCTGCAGTTTCCTGGCATTTCTTAGCACTTCCATCATGTTTTTCACTCCATTAAACCCTTAATGGAGTGAACCGCCCTTAAGGGGCGGTTCTTTTCTTTCTCATATTTTCCTATTCTTCTAAAATCACTGACATTTTCCTTTGAGCCTTCTCCTAAACCTACTATTTTCTCTATGATTTTCATCTCTTCTGCCGCTCGGTCAACCCTAGATGAAATTTCCTTCTCTAAACATCCAAAAATGATTATGGACTTAGTTCTATCTGCAGTGTTTTGTACCAGTTTACTGTTGGTAACCAGTTCTTTCCTAATTGCTTGCCTAATTTCTGCTGAATTGTATCTGTGATTCTGGTATGCAAGTGGGTCTGGCATCCAGTTCCATACATTCTCTATGTTTCCCCTTTTGAAATCTCTTTTGGCTTGGTATAAAAAATTAATTGAGTGTCCTCAAAATTCATTATCTTGTTTGCCACTCTTTATGTAACGTTCCGTGCCTTTCACGTGAAAGTATTGGCAGCTGAGGTCATAGTATTTTCTGTCCTCGAGTGAGGTTTGGCACATGTCAGGATAGAAAAACCTACATGTTGATCCAAATTGACACTGTCCTTTCCTAAGTACATTTAAACATTTTTTGGGATGGTGGTAACTGCATTCTAATCCTTTCTTATTACCAGCATATCTGCATATGCCCATTACATAAAATTTATATGTCTGGCCTTCTGGTCTGACTCGCTCTATCTGGGACTGTTGTAGTGTTTGTACCTATCATGCTGTCTATTACACTTTCTAGTCCATGGTCGTCTGCATCCGGGCATACTGAATCAGAGTTTAGAACTTCCAGAGTTTCTGCTTCAGTTTCCTCCCTGACTATAGTCTCTGCCCCTGGTCTATTAGAATTATTGTTGTTCATTTCAAACTCTCTCTGGATGGCTGGTACGCTTTCAATGAATTATGTTTTCCGGTCATGCGTCATGTTATCTAGAAGGTTTTTTAGGATATTCCAAGATGGCATTTAATTTTTATACACCCAGAGCAAATGGCCAGCTCTCAGTCCCATGGTGTTACTCCTATACAAGCTGAATGAAATCTATTCTTACATATATAACATTCAATTCCTGTTGCTTTCGACTTTAAGGTTTTATTAGTGGCAGCAAATTAATTTGTTTACTGCCATTTTCTGGGGGGAGCCCCGTCTGCTCCCCGGAGCTTTACCAGGCTGATATGCTAATGTCAGACTTTGGCATCAGTCATGTGTATGGAAATCTAGGGCCTACCCGGGACCACGGCCAGAACCTGGCCCCCTCAGAGAGGCAAGGGGAGCAATGGCCTATAGAAACCCCTGTGTGGTTGGAAGCATTCTATGTCTGCCATCAACCGGGTCAAGCATCCAGAAAGGTAAGCATTCCAAAACAAACCCCTATTCTGGTGAAAATTGCTACCTAAAGCCGAACTAGTGGATAGAACTCCTCAACAGAAAACAAGCAAACTAGTATGACGTCATACGTCACTGCGCCGCTGTCTGCGCAGCTCCCCCCTCCCTGGGAGGGGGAAGGGGGAGCCCCAGACCTCCCACGCCTGCTATCCACCCATCAGTTCTTCGGCTGATGCTATAGGCACCAGTTATGTGCTCCGGCTCCAGGGGTTGTTTCAGCACTGTACCTAGAGTGTGGAGTCTGTTTTCTAGGTGGTGCGTGAGCCGGGAGTGATTCTCCAGTGCTCGGGCTGCATGCGCCTAGGGTTCCCTTCCCTAGGTGCCCTGTAAGTACTGCCCTTGGGGCTTGGGGCCACCTTCCACAAGTTCCTTGGGTCCTGCCCCTGTTAGGCCATTTACTACTTGATTTTCGGCTGCTCTTTGTGTGCTCGAGTGTTCTGTCTCCCTTGTTCGCCTTACAGTAAGGGGCAGTTTTGCACTGGTGGGGCGCAGGGTACTGTGCAGCTTGTCTTTACCAATCATGGCGTCCGGCTCTGTTCCGCTTGGGTACGTTGTCCTCTTGTGGGGTTTTCTTTTTCTTTTTGTTTACCTGGTTGGGGGGTCTGCCTTCGTTCTTGCCCCTTGTGTCCCTTGTGTTCTGAGTATTTTCTGGTGGTACCCCCTGCTAGGTCCCCGTGAGTGTACACGTCCCGGGGGTTCAGCTCTTAGAAAGTTGTTTGGTAGCTTTGGGTGCCGGTTAGCAGTATCCTGCCTGGGATTACCTGAGCGCGAGTCCTCTTATAATAAACGCTCGGGACCCTGGGAAACCCCTGGGGGCGCGCGGGTCTGATGCATGTGACCCCAGAGTCCCCCCTCGCTTCCAGGGAGTTTGAGGGTTGCTCTTACCCTTTGTCTCTGGGTGACTCTGTTTTGCCTCCGTCTGCTGCCTGTGGGGTCGGTGACACCTTCGACCCGGAGTCCTGCGAATTCGGTGGCTCGTTGTGGCTCGGTTACCCGGTTGTGCTGACTAAGCGGGTGCGGGCAGCAGGAGCGTTGCACTTGAGCCTTGGTGGTGGCAACGTTCTCGTGGTTACTCCCCGGGAGCCCCGGGGCTGCCCCGTTTTGGTTCGTTTTGGGACTTGGGGGTGTTGGTTGCTTCGGTTCCATCCACACCCCCTTGTCTTTTCCTTGGATCACCTTCCTGCCTGCATCCGGTTCCTTACCATCTGTAGGTTCGGGGCGGGGTTTTGATGGTGTTGAGACTCGGGCAGTCTCGGGGAATTCCCCTTCCGGAGTAGTGACGTGGGCATTTGAGCCTGTTCCTTCAGCCGTGTTGTAAGAGTCTGCCTGTGGGCTCCCTTCCTTGTGTGTTTTCACGGCTGCCCCGGTTTTCTGGTACGGCCGGGGCTTTGGGGGAATGGCTCGGCCCCGGGGCCTGTCGTGTAGGTTCCCGGGGCTGGGGAGGGGCTGACTTGGGGGGGGCCTTGGCCCCGTTGGACCCCATGGGTTTTTTTATCCCCCTCTAGGCGGGGCTTGTGGTTACGCTGAGTGGGGTCTTTCCTCCCCCCACTCGCCGTACGTGCTGTTTGGGCGTCGGCCCCTCCCCGGGCTCGGTTCCTTGGCCTTTGAGTCGTTTGGTTCCATCCTGTGGGTGGATGTTTCCTCCCACCCTTTTTTGGGACGGTGTTTTCGTCATGTTTCCTCGTTCTTGGGGTTCTACGTGACTTCTGGTCTCGGGTGCGCCTGCGCCTTTGTGTGCCTTCGGGACTAGTGTTGGCTTGTGTGTTCTCGAGGGTTCGGGAAGGTTTTTCGCTACTTCCCGCATTATTGGAACGTCTGTCAGCTCCTTGTCCTGTCCTTGTCGCCGTTTTGGGCTACTTGTGGCCCGGTTGGGCTACTTGTGGGCCGGTTGGGCTACTTGTAGCCCTGTTGGGCTACTTGTAGCCCTGTTGGGCTACTTGTAGCCCTGTTGGGCTACTTGTTGCTTTGTTGGGCTGCTTGTGGCCTGGTTGGGTTCCTTTTTGGGCTCTGTCTTCGCTTCGTTGGCCGGTTTTATTGTTTCTGCTTCCTCTTTTGGCTACTTTTCTAGTGCAGTAGTCCTGGTTGGCGCCTTCCCCCAGAGACGGTTGTGCGGTTTGGCCAGCGTGTCATGCGCATGCGTCGTGGGGTTTGTTTTGGTCTGGGCGGTGTTTCAGTGCTGGTGTTTTGCGCCCTTTTTGCTAAGGTGCTTCGCCTCTCGCTCTTCTCCCTGGCTACGGTATGTGCCCCTTCGCTCCGGGGGTGTCCTGGTTCCCAGTTGTGGGGAGGATGCCGCGGTTTTCCCTGTGTCATGGGTGTGGGCCGCCTCCTTCGCCTCTACCCTGCTCTCCTGCGGGTCCGGCTCTGGCATCTTCACCTGGCGGTGCTCCCAGGTTCTTCTGGGCGCGGTTGAGTCATGTCACGTTCATGCCACCGTTCGCCAGGTGAGTTTCTGCGGTCTGGCGTCTTTTGGCCGGGCGCTGGATGCGGTGTTTATATACCTGTCTTTATTTAGGTATATTTTTGTATGACTGAGACCGTTCGCACACCAGTGACTGTCCCTTTTTCAACCCTTCCAGTCCCCCTCATGTGCATGTCCAACCCATGCTAGAGTCATTCAGGGGACCCACCTTTTTCATGTTGTGAGGTGTGGGGGTTGTGGGGTTGGTTCTGTACTCACCTGGTAAGGCTCCTGGCTGTGCTTGCAGGGTTTGAGCTCTGGCTCTTGGGTCCCGCCTACCTTGAGGTTACCTTGTAGATCTGGTAGAACCTTGCCTATCTGGTAGAACTTGCGGGATAGTACCAGTGGAGTGCAGTGGTGCTATAGGCACAATTGGGGAACACTGTATAACCATCAGAGGTCTGCGGTTGTTACACGACCTACTTGCGAGCATAAGCCTTATTGCTGGTACGTCCGTGGACTTCCAGGGCACACTAGCCTGTTTTCATATAGAAGTTCCGGCCCATCCTGGTTGTGGGGGTAAGTGGGCCTGCGGGCCGCTCCAAGCAGCTGCCTGGTCTCGGGCTGGGCTTGGGGTGTAAATGAGCTCCCAGTACCCCATCCAGCAGGTATCGAGCGGGGTTTCTCCGCCGTCAGTCGCCTGGTGTGCAGGGTTCTGGGCCTGCTGGGTTTTGTCGTGTCTCCGTTGGCCCTGTCTGGGGTCTGCCTACTCCGTTCTCTGCCTTTGCAGAAGCGAGTTGCTATTTACAGGTTGCATGTTGTGGTGGTGCCTGTTGCTGCTACTGCACGTGTGCATTGGTACAGTGTTTCGCGGTGGCGTGTCCTTCTTCCTATGTCCGGTTGTGGTGTGGCGCTTTGCTGCTGTTTTGTACCTGGGGTTTGCATATGGGAGTTTGCTTGTTGTTTTTCGTGGTCTTCGGATAACTGGTTTGGCCCTCTCATGTGCGTGGGGGGTTTTCTGTCCTTGCCTGATTGTCCACCTCTGGTTGTTTTCCTGGGGTTTTTGTGCTTCTGCTCTTTCTTCCTGCCTTCTCTGCAGCAGGGGTGTTCTGCGTGTGTTCCTGGGCTTCTTGGGCGTTTTTCAGCCTGTGTCCTGTGGTGTGCTTCTTTGTCTCGGTCTATTGCAGTTGTTCGTACCCCTTGGTTCGGGTACTGTTCTGGCGGCAACCCTTCCGCCTTCTTTGGTTTCCTAGCTTGCCCTGCCGGTTGGTTTTTTGGGGTCTTGCGATGTCTCGCGTTGGACCCGTCATTTCTGAATTCCTGGCGGGCTTGCTTGCTTTGGGGAGTTTTTCTGTTCGGCAGACGTTCCATCTCCTTGTGCCGCCTGGGATTCGGTGGTCGCACGCGAGATCTTCCCGCGGCTCTGCCTTTTCCTGGGCTCGGAGGGGCCTTGTTGGGGCTGCTTATGTTCTGCCTCGCGGTCTCGCCTCTGGTTGGTGGTCGGGTGGCTTCGTGGTAGGTGTCCCACTGGCGTGCTTCTCTTGGTGGCAGTATGGGGTATTTTGGCGGTCCTTCCTTTTCCTGTCCCTTCTTAGGTGGTTACTCTTGTTAGCTTGGTTTACTCTCGGCTTGGTTTTCTGGTGGGGGTTGGGGGCCGTCGTCTTGCCACATACTGTTGCCCCTTTTCGTAATTACCTAAGTGTAGTTACAGGATGAGAGCTACGCTCGTGGTGTCCCGTCTTCCCAGCACTCTTTGTCATATAACGCTTTGAAACTACTGACGGTCTTGGCCTCCACCACCTTCTCACCTAACTTGTTCCAACCGTCTACCACTCTGTTTGTGAAAGTGAATTTTCTTATATTTCTTCGGCATCTGTGTTTAGCTAGTTTATATCTATGACCTCTTGTTCTTAAAGTTCCTGGTCTCAGGAAATCTTCCCTATCGATTTTATCAATTCCTGTTACTATTTTGTATTGTTATGATCTCAGCCTACAGGAGGAACGAGTCTCCCTCCTTGAGAGTTATTCATCAAGCCTGACCTGATTAGAAGGTCTAGCAAATATTGAGGTAATAATCCATATGTAAAATAGTTGCTTGGATATGTATAACAATTTAAGATTATGGGCAATGAAGAAGAAAACAGATAAATGACTGGCTAGGAGATGTGGACATTTTGCTGGAGGCGTGAGGCTCGCTTCCGGAGGACCTTGACCTCACTTGAGTGCCAGACATCGCAGGGGAAAGCCGCGCTACGTTTGAGCTCCCGCCAGAAGGGAACCCCTAGTGATATATCTCGAAGAGAAGAGAAGTGTGCAGACGTGCCAGCTGTGGAATTGAGCTGAGAACGTTGTGGTGTCAAGTCTTGGACGGCGAGGAGAGTTTAATAAGCTGCTCAGAGGCATTTTCGTGGGCTGTGTGGAGCGCCCTGACCAGACGCCGTCAGAGGGAAAGCGCCCTCGATCAGTTAATCTGTGGTAAGCACGATATACGCCAGTTCATAGTGATTGCTTGTAGTTGGTCGTGTGCCCAGCGACAGTAGCAATGTTTATTTATAAGTTAGACATGTTTTAATAAGGCAGAAAGCCTGAAATAGGAGAGTGAAGAGGGAGGAGCACGGAGCGACGTCCATCCCCTCTGAGCTCTGACAGACGACTGAGGGAGCCCGGCTCCTGACGGAGGAAGACCCTCCCAGCGAGTGAGGACCGCCGCCAGGCGAGGTGGAGTATGGACCCGCCCAAAACGGGGGAGTCCACTCTCACTGTATATAGAGGACAGATAGAGGTTGGAGACAAACATATTGTGTGAATATTTTTGTTTATGTGTTAAAGGGGAAACATTTTATTGGAGTGTCGATGGGTTGCAGGTTTGTCTTTGGGGAAGAAGTTGCTGAGAACTTCGAAGCCAGCCTAGATGAAGTAGTTGATGAGACTCCAAGGTAGTGGAGGAGAGGACCTCGAGCTGTGAGGAGAAGCAGTGAAGAGGAGTGTCACGTGCTTCTGTAGAGGTGGTGAAGCACCATAGTTGCTCGAGAGAACTTCATGGTGTAGCAGCCAAGAGAGCTGAGGAGGAACCTAGCAGAAGGGTGAAGCACCGTAGTTACTCAAGGAAACTTCATGATAGCAGCCTGGAGAAGCTGCAGAGGATCCTGGTAGTGAAGCCCGGAAGAACCTAAAGATATTAGGGTAGTGAACTTCCAGAGGTGGAAGGGAAGTTCTGGTGGATCACTTATAGGGAGTTGATAGTGTTTGGTTGTCATTAGCGTGCAAGACGCAGTGAGAGGTGAGTGACTGTTTGTATTCTTATGTCAAGGAGTGTTTTGTACTGAAGTTTAGAGTTACGGTCGTAGGCTGGATTACCTACAGATGTATGTGTTCCAGGACTGACAGTGATCGATTGATCATTGTTGTGTATCAATGAACATTTATACTGATATATGTTATTGCATTCAAATGCTGATTTTCTATATATATATATTATCTTGCTGATGGTGCAACAGTGAATGTAGACTTGATCAACTTGAGGTGGTTGATAGTATCAGGTGGTGAACCAGGAGATAGGATACCACTTGATAAGCTGATAATAGAGTTCTGATGGTGTTGGAGTGCAACCTGATTGTAATATTATAGAGAATAGGATTCATTATTATTATATGTGTGTATGTGCTCTGTCCAGTAAATGTATCACAATTTGCTGGTGTTTGCCCTTGTCCTAGTGAGGCTTCCCAGGAGGTAGTAAAGAAGGAGAGAGAGAAAGAACCAAGAACCACTGCTGTGGACAGGGTAGAAGGTAATACTAATAAGTCAAAAGGGGATTGAGGAGATCATATCACCTAAGGAGAGAGTGGGGAGTCACAGCGGCTCGAGTGGGTGTGTGCACGTGACAACGAGGCTAAGTGTTGGAGCTGCATCCCCTAAACATGTGACGTTGAGCCCCTCTCCAAGAGCCAGAAGTGCCAAGGGTGATCTCCTAGTGAAGTATAAGCACTCTACCGAGTTGTGGGTTGGGTTGTCCGTAGAGAAGGATCAACGACGACAACACCAACCAACCCACAGACTATAATAGTATGTAGTGATCATATCACCTCTTTTTCTTGTCTTCCTGTTTTGGCATATTTAATGCCTCTAAACTCTCTTCGTAGGTCTTGCCCTTCAGTTCTGGGAGCCACTTAGTAGCATGTCTTTGCACCTTTTCCAGTTTGTTGATGTGCTTCTTAAGATATGGGCACCACACAACCGCTGCATATTCTAGCTTTGGCCTAACAAAAGTCGTGAACAATTTCTTTAGTATATCACCATCCATGTATTTAAAAGCAATTCTGAAGTTAGAAAGTGTGGCATAGGCTCCTCGCACAATATTCTTTATGTGGTCCTCAGGTGATAGTTTTCTATCTAGAACCACCCCTAGATCTCTTTCTTTATCAGAATTCTTTAAAGATTTCTCACATAATATATAGGTTGTGTGGGGTCTATGTTCTCCTGTTCCACATTCCATAACATGGCATTTATTAACATTAAATTCCATTTGCCAAGTGGTGCTCCATATACTTATTTTGTCCAGGTCATCTTGAAGGGCATGACAATCATCTAAGTTTCTTATCCTTCCTATTATCTTAGCATCATCAGCAAACATGTTCATATAATTCTGTATACCAACTGATAGATCATTTATGTAGACAATAAACATCACTAGTGCAAGAACTGAACCCTGTGGTATTCCACTTGTGACATTTCTCCAGTCCGATACATTGCCTCTGATCACTGCCCTCATTTTTCTATCAGTCAGAAAATTTTTCATCCATGTTAGAAGCGTACCTGTCACCCCTCCAATATGTTCCAGTTTCCAGAACATCCTCTTATGTGGAACTCTGTCAAAAGCGTTTTTAAGGTCCAGATAGATGCAGTCAACTCAACCATCTCTTTCCTGTAATATCTCTGTTGCTCGATCATAGAAACTGAGTAAATTCGATACACAGGATCTTCCAGATTGAAAACCATACTGTCTGTCTGATATTATATCATTTCTCTCCAGGTGTTCTACCCATTTAGTTTTAATTATTTTTTCCAATATTTTGACTATTACACTTGTCAATGATACCGGTCTATAATTAAGGGGGGTCTTCCCTGCTTCCACTTTTGTAAATTGGAACTATGTTAGCCTTTTCCCCACACATCAGCTACAACTCCTGTAAACAGGGATGCCTGAAAAATCAGTTGAAGAGGAATGCTGAGCTCAGGTGCACATTCTCTTAGAGCCCATGGTGAAACTCCATCTGGACCAACTGCCTTGTTCTTATTTAGCTCCTTGAGCATTTTTTCCGCTTCGTCTCTAGACACCTCTATGTGCTCTATGTTGTTCTCTGGAATTCTTATTGTATCTGGTTCCCTGAAGATTTCCTTTTGTACAAACACACTTTGGAACTTTTCGTTTAATGTTTCACACATTTCCTTTTCATTTTCCGTGAATCTATTTCCCATTTTCAACCTCTGTATATCATCCTTTACCTGCAATTTGTTGTTTATGAATTTATAGAATATACCTGGTTCTGTTTTACATTTGTCTGCAATCCCTTTTTCAAAATTTCTTTCTGCCTCTCTCCTCACTGCCGTGTAGTTGTTTATCGCATCTTTGTATCGCTGGTATGTTTGGGGGTTCGACCTCTTCCTGCATTGATTCCATTTTTGTGTCTTTTGGTCTCTGGCCCTCTTGCACTTTCTGTTGAACCAATCCTGTTTCCTAGTTCTGCTTCTCTGTTTTGGTATAAATTTTTTTGTGCCTTTATCATATATTTCACAAAACTTGACATACATCTCATTCACTTCCTTGCCTAGCAACAAGTCTGTCCAATTATACCCACTAAAAAAATTTCTAAGGTTGTAATAATGTCCTCTCCTAAAGTCAGGTTTTTCAATTGCATCAACCTTCATATTTTCTTCCAGATTATAACGCATTGCATACTTTATTCCCAAAAAGACATAGTCACTTTTACCCAAGGGAGGAAGGTACTGAATGTCAAATATTTCTTCCTCCTTCCTGGTAAATATCAAATCTAGCATGGAGGGAACGTCCCCTTCCCTCATTCTTGTAGCTTGTTTAACATGTTGATACAAGAATGTTTCCAGGATGAGGTCTACAAATTTACAGGTCCAGAAATCTTCTGTTTTAGCTTCATATGCTTCCCAGTCTATGGCTTTCAAGTTGAAGTCGCCGACTATCAACAGTCGTGAACTATCGTTATCCGCTTTCGCTATGATCTCTCTCATTATTGTTATAAGACCTTCTCTTTTACTATCAATCTCCTCCTTTGACCATGTGCTGCTTAGCGTTGGACTGTATGCATTGATGATCATTAGTTTATCATCCTCATGGCAGATCTTTAGTGCTATTATGTCAACTTCTTGTGGATTGGCAGTCATTATTTCGTTCACCTTTAGGTGTTCTTTCAAAAGCACAGCAACGCCACCGCCTTTCCTAATTTTTCTGTCCCGTCTCCAAATTGAGTAGCCCCTTGGGAATATGACTTCATTTAAAATAACATCTTCAAGTTTTGTTTCCGTGAGTGCAACAATGTCTGGTGTCTGCAGCTGTATTACATCACTTAAGTCCAGTATCTTCGATCTTACTCCATCTATGTTTGTGTATGCAATCTTCAGGAACTTGTTCCCCCTCTTTTTATTTTTCACTCCCCCTCTCTCTAATGATTTTGTTCGTTTGCCTTTATGTACCACTTTACTGGTCTGCCTACCCCTATCACTTTGTAGAAAAAAGAATTGATTTCTTCTTCATTCCTGCTCTCATTTAAACGTTTTGCCTCGGCAAGGTTCAGTTTCAGCTTCTCTCTATCTTCTTTTGAAAGATCTCGTCTTAACGACCACACTTTCCCATCCTCATCACTTTGTAATTTTCTAGCATTCCTTAGTACTTCTTCCATCTGTTTGGCACTGTTTAGGGTGATCCTCAAAGGTCGATCTTTCCCTTTTGCATATCTGCCTATTCTCCTGTAGTCGCACACATTCTCTATGGTTGTAAGACCTTCCACGAGGTCAACAATTTTATCTACTACTTTTGCTTCTTCTACAGCTCTTTCTGACCTAGATGTTATCTCCTTTTCTTTACAGCCAAAAATGATCAGGGACTTCCTCCAATCAACTGTGTTTTGCACCAACTTCGGGTTAGATGCCAATTCTTTTCTCACTTCCGGCCTAATGTTTGTTTTATCTTCGTTGCTGCAGTGTTTGACTTCCTTAACTGCTTCTTCTATTTTTTCCTTCTCCTTGGCCACTTGTGCATAAGTGAGTTGCATATCTTTCTTGCACTGTTCTATTCCCTGTGTAACTTCCTCCATCTGTGCTGACAAAATCGTGCATCTTGTGGCGCTGGCAGAGCCGCTTCGGCTGGCTTTCGGTCTTGATGTTGCTTCTGCACCGTTAGTAAGCTGTCTCGTGCGTCGTTTCACCTCCGGCCTGTTTGTGCACCGCTTGCACCATCCTGGTCTCTGGTCAGCGTGCTCTGTCTTCTCGGTTTGTAGTGCCCCTTCGGTTCAGGTGTGTTTTTTCGTCGGCTCTTTTTTCCTTTTGGCATTTGCCTCTGAGGGTCGGGTCGCTGTGTTTTCTTGCTCCTTCGGTTTTAGCGTTTTGGTTGTTTGGTGGCAGCAGTCTCCATCTTTTCTGGCGCAGGGTGGGGCAACTACATTCTGGAGGGGTCCAGGGTTTGTTGGTGCTTCGTTGCCGGGGGTGTGTCGTGTTTTGTGTTCAGTGGCGGCCCTCTGCTGTTGTTTGTGTGCCACGGCGTCTGTGTCCGGAGCGCGTTTTGCATTGATCCGGTTCTGTTCTTCCCGGTTCGCGGGTGATGGTGTCCCGGGTTGTCAGTCGTGTTCTTGCGGCTAAGCTGCCTGTGTTCTTCCCTCATGCCCATGGCATTCGTGGCTTCGGTGCTCTCACTGCCGTCTGGGCGACGTGTCCTTGTGGTCTTTCGGGCATGGATTTTTGGTGTTCGTACGGGGACCTTGCTGCTCGTTGTTCTCGTGTTGTTCCCGGGACTTTTCAGGGCTGTGGTGCCTTGGGTTGGCGTTTGCTGCTGGTTGTCTCGCTTCCATGGGGGGTGCGTGGTGTCTTCCTCCCGGTTCCGTCCCTTTGACCTTCCTCTGTGGGTAGTTAGCTCTGGGGAGCCGACGGGGCTCCCACCAGAAAACCAGCGTTGAATGTAATTAAACGCCATTTTCTGGGTGAGACCCGGAGGCTCCCCGGCAACCCTCCCTCCCTCCGGTCGGTGGTTTTTCGCATGTTTTGACATCCAGCCTCAGAACTGATGGGTGGATAGCCGGCGTGGGAGGTCTGGGGCTCTCCCTTCCCCCTCCCGGGGAGGGGGGAGCTGCGCAGACAGCGGCGCGGTGACGTATGATGTCATACTAGTTTGCTTGTTTTCTGTTGAGGAGTTCTATCCACTAGTTCGGCCTTAGGTAGCAATTTTCACCAGAATAGGGGTTTGTTTTGGAATGCTTACCTTTCTGGATGCTTGACCCAGTCGATGGCAGACATAGAATGCTTCCAACCACACGGGGGTTTCTATAGGCCATTGCTCCCCTTGCCTCTGTGAGGGGGCCAGGTTCTGGCCGTGGTCCCCGGTAGGCCCTAGATCTCCATACACATGACTGATGCCAAAGTCTGACATTACAGAGCACCACTTGGTTTCCGAACCCCTTGGGGACGAGACCCGTCGGTTAACATGCAAGTTCGTATACGAGAAATAGAGGGGAAAAAATAAACTAGAAATGTAAAAAGAAATTTTTCCGAAAAATTTATGAAAAAACTCTAGGGAAAAAAATCGTCAGGTTCATGGCGTAAATGCGACCGTGTTTTGTTTGTACTCATCAATAAGTGAAGTCCTGATCCGCTTTATAAAAGTCCTTAATTGTTCCTAACTGATTATTAAGACGTCTGGCAAACATCCTCTGGATGTTTCCTGCCAGCCTGCAGGAACATCCTGCCTAAAATATACAATGATGTACTGTACATTTAAGAAACAAATCTGGGTCACAGGTCTGTGGAGTGTGGTTAGGCTTACGGAGTCAGCCGGTCCCTCCCCCACCACCGACACACCTCCCCCTCTCCCCCCACCACCGACACACCTCCCCCTCTCCCCCCACCACCGACACACCTCCCCCTCTCCCCCCACCACCGACACACCTCCCCCTCTCCCCCCACCACCGACACACCTCCCCCTCTCCCCCCACCACCGACACACCTCCCCCTCTCCCCCCACCACCGACACACCACCCCCACCCCCCACCCCAAACCCATACACACACACACACACACACACACTCTCAAAGGTCACGTGGTTCACGGTTCACTTCAACACCCATATATCGCTTCCTGCCTGCCTGCCTGCCTGCCTGCCTCCTTCCCAGCCTGCCTCCTTCCCAGCCTGCCTCCTTCCCAGCCTGCCAGCCTGCTTCCTTCCCAGCCTGCCTCCTTCCCAGCCTGCCTCCTTCCCAGCCTGCCAGCCTGCCTCCTTCCCTGCCTGCCAGCCTGCCTCCTTCCCAGCCTGCCAGCCTGCCTCCTTCCCAGCCTGCCTGCCTGCCTCCTTCCCAGCCTGCCTGCCTGCCTGCCTCCTTCCCAGCCTGCCAGCCTGCTTCCTTCCCAGCCTGCCTCCTTCCCAGCCTGCCAGCCTGCTTCCTTCCCAGCCTGCCTCCTTCCCAGCCTGCCAGCCTGCTTCCTTCCCAGCCTGCCTGCCTGCCTCCTTCCCAGCCTGCCTCCTTCCCAGCCTGCCAGCCTGCTTCCTTCCCAGCCTGCCTCCTTCCCAGCCTGCCAGCCTGCCTCCTTCCCTGCCTGCCAGCCTGCCTCCTTCCCAGCCTGCCAGCCTGCCTCCTTCCCAGCCTGCCAGCCTGCCTCCTTCCCAGCCTGCCAGCCTGCTTCCTTCCCAGCCTGCCTCCTTCCCAGCCTGCCAGCCTGCCTCCTTCCCCGCCTGCCAGTCTGCCTCCTTCCCAGCCTGCTTCCTTCCCAGCCTGCCTGCCTGCCTCCCCAGCCTGCCTGCCTGCCTCCTTCCCAGCCTGCCAGCCTGCTTCCTTTCCAGCCAGCCTGCCTCCCTCCCTGCCATCATGCTAACGGGTAGTGTGTGTTAGGCTTATCTTCGGGAATGAGCCGGTCTCACCCCCACCACCAACAAACCACCCGCCCCCTACATCCCATCTCTCAAGGTCACGCGGTTCAACCGCGTGACTACCACTCACTCCCTGCCTGCAAGCTAGCCTGCCTGCCTGCCTGCCTGCCTGTCTGCCTGCCTGTGCCTGCCTGCCTGTGCCTGCCTGTGCCTGCCAGCCTGCCTTTCCCTCCCTAATTCTCACTACTTCCATCCCTTCCTGCCTACCTCCTAGCATCTCTCCCTACCTCCCCCTCCCTCTTAGCATCTCTCCCTACCTCTTAACATCTCTCCCTACCTCCCCCCCTCTCTCACTGATTCTCCCCCCCCCCCTCATTCATACTGCCTCCCACCTAAGCTCCATCGTCCATCCACCCACCACTGACGCAATGCGTGCATTTGGAGCCAACATGGTGCACAGATGTTTCTTGATTGTGCAGATATGTAAAACAAAAGCACAGAATGAACATTCCAGCCTTATGACAATTCAAAATAATAGGAATAATAGGCCGTGAATCTGTGAAGTCACAGTGGGCAAACTGGACCATCGCCCACCCACCACCACAAGCCGGCGTGACGCTTGGCGGACCCCTTCCTACCCGAACTTTGTTCGGGTAGCATGACTCCCCAACCCCAATCGGGAAACTGGAAGTTTCGGATAACTAAAGTTCGGAAACCAAGTGGTGCTCTGTAGCATATCAGCCTGGTAAAGCTCCGGGGAGCCTCCGGGTCTCACCCAGAAAATGGCGTTTCATTACATTCAACGCTGGTTTTGTCCTGTTTTGCAGTGCACTTGGAATGGGGTTGCCAGTGTTCTATATTTGCACGAATGCCAACCTCTTGTACCTATCTAATCTTGAAAGTGTGTATTACAACATTCAATATGCAAGACCAGTTTGTCTATTCCCTTTATCTCAAACCCTACCCAGCTGCATGTTCCAGAGTATACTGTAGATGGCAACCTGGAGTTTAGTGAGTGGCTCCACTCCCTGGCTGTTCTGTGGGTCACCATCACCACCAGTGTGGAGGTGCCAGTTTTCTATTTGGTGTCCTTAGTATTTCAGTATTTAGTAAACTGTCCTCAGTATTTTACTATTTCTAATATTACAGTATATGTATATTAAAATTTATATGCTTAACCCTTATGTACAGGTACTTATCGTATGTAGAGGAGTACAAGTCACTGTTGTTGACCGTAACCTTCCCCTCAGGTCTCTGGGTTGATGTGTCCTGTTGCCACTTCTTTGTTCTTAAACCATTAATGACTGGTTGGCTGTATCCATTATCATAAGGAATTTTATGCTTACTTTCTGGCTTCCTCTGTTGACTTACTCTATTATTTATTTCTAGATTCCCATTCCCATATTTCAATATAAATTCACAGTATATTCTCACTGAGGACGGCTCTAGCCCTGGTCACCTCGTGGCTAGTGTATACACATTCAAGGGTGTTGCCTTATTTTGGCACTTTTATACATCTCCACTTTTTCACATGGCAATATTCCTACATTTCAACTTTTATGTGTCGTGTTACACTTCACTGTAACTTCACTGAATCACTGTTTTAGAATAGCTAATACAGTGGAACCTCAGTATTCGGATTTAACTGGTTCCTGAAGGAGAGACGAATGCCAAAAAGTGCGAATGCCGAATAATTTGTTCTCATATGAAATAATGTAAATTGGATTAATCAGTTCCAGACCACAAAAATAAAAATAGTTATACAATAATTAAATGAAATAAATGCTAACACACTTTACCAACACTTAGACATACGTTGATGGCATATGTGGAAGGTGGCAAGGCAGAGGAAGAGATGTTCTTTGGTAGGGGAGTCCCATACCATTATAACTTCTGGTAGTTGTGCTTCTGGGATTCTTTCTCTTTTCTGTCTTTTTCTGTTTCCCTCATTACACTCACTGGATGCTTTTCTTACAAGAAACTTGTCCAAGGATGATTAATTTTGTCAGCACTTTAACGTCTCAACTGCTCAACATGCCTGCAGGCCCTCAATGGGGGGGGGGGGCTTGCAATGCGCCTCCGGGGATCTTATATTTTTAGCGTATGATTCAAAACTCTCATGGCTACATGGGGTTCACATCAGCTTCCTAAGGGATCTTGTAAACAGACGCCATCTTTAAAAAAAATCGTGGGCAACATTCCCTGGTGTGAGAGCCTCAGTACTGTACTGAGTGAGTAACCAAGGCTGGCACACGCAGCATGAGCTCACAGCACTGCTGTTCAGCTTCTGACCACAGCAGTGCTGTGGTCAGAAGCCTCCACCCACAGGAAGCAGCCCGTGACAGCTGACTAACACCCAGGTACCTATTTTTACTGCTAGGTAACAGGGGCATAGGATGAAAGAAACTGCCCATTGTTTCTCGCCGGCGCCTGGGATCGAACCCAGGACCACAGGCTCACAAGTCCAGTGTGCTGTCCGCTCGGCCGACCGGCTCCCTTTGGTTGATGACCGGTTCCCATGACCAACCACGACCTTACGGACCCCATAGCAGCCAAAGTACAATTTCGACTTTTTGTTAACATATCCATACTCAGGGAAGGGTTTTTGACACTAAAAAAATCCAGAGAATATATTTCCTGCGCACTGGCGGGGGGGGGGGGGGAGGGTGCCGTATTTGGAAGCTGAGCAACCCAGAGGTTAAAATGTTTCTAAAGTGAGACATGGCAATGTCTTTCAACAGGTTTATAACACAGTTTGTCAGGGTGATAATTTTCAAGAAAATGTTTTCCATTTTGCACACCTTCCTTTTATTAGAGAACTATATTTAGGAATACCAAACTCTGTATCGAGAGCAGACACACGGGCACCACTTTCATATTCAGCTACGAGTTCTTTCTTCATCTGTGTCTTGATTCAAACCATTTTTTTTTTTTTGCTTGGCCCTTATCACTAACTTCATAAGTGACATGATGACTTATTTACACTAAGAATATCAAACATATCCAAAATATCCAAGAGAAAAGTGTAGTGGGTTGTGTAGTGAACAACAGCTATGGTGAAACTGAAGTATCAGGGATGCATGTTTACTTCTGAACGCTTGGCAAACGGATGAACACTGTGTCTGAATACTGTAAAGTGGGAATTGGAAGCAGTGCAAATATTGAGGTTCCTCTGTACAAGGAAATTATGTAAATATTATATAATTTTTATTGAAAAATACAGTACAGTACTGTAATATTACTTTTTGTTGCAACTACATCTAGCTTAACCAAATATTCTTTTCCACAGGATAACAAGCCAGAGGAATGTTCAGTGTGTTTTAACGATTATGGCGACAATCAGCTACGGCCTCGCACACTGCCGTGCGGCCACACATTCTGCTCCCAGTGTATTGACAATGCTATCAAGAATGGTCAGGTGACCTGCCCCAGCTGCCGGGCCCAGCACGCTGCCACAGCTGCTACTCAGTTCCCAATCAGTTATGGTATGGAGGCCCTTATCAGAAAACTAAAAGGTATTGAGGTTGTGCCAGGGGTAACAGTACCAGCAAAACCCATTAAAACTCCTGCGAGAGGAATCAGCAAGAAGTTACGCTCCCTGGTGCAGGAGCAGAAGAGCATCATCAGCAGCCTCATTACTAGCTGTGAAGAGGTACTGTCCCAGCTGGGGAAGTACCAGGGGCAGCTGGGGGACTGGAAGACTCACCACCTCCAGCTCCAGGACAGACTCTATGCTCTGGTAGAGCAGAACAAGTCAGCAATGAAGCTTTTGGAACTGGAGGATACCAGTGTGGTGAATATGACAACACAAGGAGAGGAAGGGAAGACTCAGCTGCAGGCCATGTTGGGGAGCCTCGACACAGTCAACACCCCACAGGAGGTTGACACAACCATAGACACAGCTGATGAGTGCAGCATGAAGATAGAAGATTGGCTCCAGAAGTGCCAGACGCACTTCCCAGATGTCAAGACTGTCCACACCTCAGTGAAGGTACGATTGCTGAAGGTCACATTGTTCTCACCCAACTGTGTGTAGTATTGCCTCTATATAAACACTTTTGACATAGAGACACATCAAGATGAGAGTAGACTTTATATATAGGAAACTTTCTGGGGGGAAGCCCCTTCGGCTCCACGAAGCTATCCGGACTGATATGAATGTATTAGACCCTAGCATCAGTCAAGCGAATGGAGTTCTAGGCCTAATGGGGACCACGAGCCAGAACCAAGCCTCCCCTCAGAAAGGCACGACGAGCAATGGCCTAAAGAAACCCCCGTGTGGTTGAAAGCATTCTATATCTGCCATCGACCGGGTAATGCACCCAGAAAAGTAGGCATCCCAAAACAAACCTCTATTCTGGTTAAAAGATTGCTACTGGAAGCCGAACTATTGGACAGAACTCCCCAAATGAAAAATGAGCAAACGAACATGTCACAACCTTCACCGTGCCGCCGTCTGCGCAGCAACCCCCCCTCCCCGGGAGGGAGTAGGGGAGCCCCAGACCCCCGTGCCGGCTATCCACACACCAGTTCTGTGGCTGATGTGCTTCCTGGACGGTTGTGCGACTCTGGCTCTGAATTTTCCAGTGTTGTGCCTTGTGATGTGGTCCTGTCCTGTGGTGGTGTGCGAGCCAGGAGTACTTTTACCAGTACTCGGTCTGCTTGCACCTAGGGTTACCTTCCCTAGGAAGGTAGCCCTAGAGTACTGCCTGTAAGTACTGCCCATGGAGCTTGGGGCTACCTTCCACAAATCACCTTTGGGGTCTACTGCTGCTGTAGGCTTTTGCTGCGTGATGATTACCCTCCATTGGAGTCAGCTGGGGTGCTTCATGCACCCCTCTTTGTCTCTGGGAAGGAGGTAGTTTTCGTCACTGGTTGGGATGCAAGGTATTGTGCAGCTAGTTGTCACCTACTCATAGTGGCCGGCTCTGTTCCGCCTGGGCACGTTGTGCTCCTGCGAGATTTTTTGTTTTTTTATTGTTTTTGTTTTCCTGCCTGGTGGGGGGTCTGCCCCTTGGTTTTGGTCCTCACCCAATTATATCTTGGTGGTCCTCTACTAGGTACCCGTGAGTGTACATGTCCCGGGGGTTCAGCAATTTGGAGTTTGTTTTGGTAATTTTTGGCGCTGGTTAGCAGTACTTAGTCTAGACTTCCTTTAGTGAGAATATACGACAAAGGGCCCTGGAAAACCCCATGTGGCTCAGTGGTCTGATGGAGGCGTCCCTCGAGTCCCATCTTGCTTTGTACGAGTTTTAAAGGTTGCTCTGTCTCCTTATCTCAGGGTGACATTCACTGTTTGTGCCTCCGTCATGCTGCCTGTTGGGTCGGTGACACCTTCAACCTGGAGTTCTGCGAGTTTTGTTCCTTGTTTGTACTCCAATACACCCAGTCCACTGATAATGATCTTCGGGTGCAGGCAGCTACGGCATTGCATGCGCGTTTTAGGTTGATGCAATGAGCTAGGTTGGATGCTCACCCGGAAGCCCTGAGACTGCCCCATGTTTGGTTATAGGGACCCAGATTTGGGGGTGTTAGTCGTTTCGACTTTGGTTTCGTCAGTGCCCCCTTGTCCTTCCCCTGCTGTTGTTCGTCTTGTTCCTCCCCCCTCCCCCTTGCTTCTGGCTCCGATGCGTCTGAGAGTTTCAGAGTCGGGGTAGGGTTTAGTTGGTGTTGAGACTTCTGACAGTTTCAGGGGATGCCCCTTCCTGTGTGACGATGGAGGCATTCAAGCCTGTTCCTTCAGCTGGTGCTTCTGGGATTGACCAGTGGGCCCTCTTTGTTCCAGCTTTTCCGGCGGCTTCTGCCTTTTCTTTTGAGGCAGGGGGCTTGGAGGACGGCTCAGCCCCGGGTCCTGATGTGGTGGCTCCCGGGGCGGGTGGAGGGGTTGACTTGGGAGGCTTGGGCCCATTACACCCCGCTTGGTTTTTGGTACTCTCTGGGCAGGGCTTGTTACAGGGGGTTGGGTTTTCTTATCTTCCCTCCCTGTACGAGTTTGATATGGTGTCGACCCCTCCCCAGATTCGGTTCTGTGTTTCCTTGTGTGCTTCAGTCCAGTCCTTCCGGAGGTTTTTGGCCTCTTGCATCCTGCCTCATGAGGTGCAGGAGGCTCTTATGGTGGTTCAGGTTTACCTGGGGGACAACTTTGAGCACCTCAATGCGTGCTTGTTCGCCCCTGCCCTTCCTCGGGATGGCGGCATTGTGCAGCTTCACAATGCAGGTTCTCACCCTTTTAACTGCCCTGGTTGCTGAGGATTTTTGCGCCCGTAGCCTTTTGGTGTTGGTCTTGCGGTTCTTTTTCCTTCTCGAGTGGTCTTTGAATTGACTTGAGGAGGACATGGAGGCACTTGGGACCGATCCTGGGTCTAATGGTTTTGGGTTGGTTTTGGTAGTGCGGGCATCGTCTGCCCTGTTGAAGCTGTTCGCATTGATCCTGCGGGATGTGGTGTCTGTTTTTTGTTTCTTATCTCGCATGTCGGCAGGCAGTGATCGTTCAATCCGTGGAATCAGCTTGGGCTCTGGTTCTTAGGTTTCTTTGCCTGTTTGTCCTTTGCTGTTTGCAGAGTCTGCGGTGGTGCAGTATCTTCAGGTAGCTTTTTCCGGTTGCCGTCCCATATCGAACTTGTTTGTTCTCCAGGGGGCCTGTGGGGAGGTCGTCCCAGAAGGGTTGTGCCAGGGCTTAGGGTTCCTCTTGTCATGGTAGGCCAGTGGTGCCAGTTTTGGGGATGACACAGCCTTCAGAACTGACGATGGCTGGTTAGCGTGATCGCTCTGCTCATAATGGGCTTTTCATATTGTTTCTGATGGCCTGCGGTGGTGTTGGGTGGCCTCTCCTCCTTTAGGGGGTTCAGGGCTGGTGGGTGGGTCCCTCAGGTGGGTCCCGCATGTTTCCGGTTCTGAAACGGGACTGTGCAGACCTGCAGTTCACTCTGGACTTGTTCTGTCTGAACCCTTGGGTCTCCTGCCCCTCCTTTCGGATGTCTACCCTGTCCCAGGTCTGTCTTTTCTTGGAGCCGGGCACTTGGATGGTGTCCCTTGACTCCGGGATGCATATTGGCATGTCCCAATTCATCTGGGGTTCAGGGACTGGCTTGGTTTTTTTGTGGGGCATCAGGCTTACCATTTTCATTGCCTTCCATTCGGCTCGAATCTGGCACCTTGCGTGTTCACACGCCTTACCCAGGTCGTGGTGGCCCATCTGCTTTTCTTAAGGGTTCGGGTTTTGGCCTACCTCGATGACTGGCTGGTGCTGGTGACATGTGGACTGGCTCCCAGCCAGTCCGCATGTCTGCTCGCCAGGGATTTGTTTTTTCCCAGCTCGCCTGATTCGGGTTCCTGGTGAGCTGGAGAAGTCCCATCTGGTTCGGTCTTGGCTGGGTCTTGTGTGGGACTCTCGGAGTGCTTCCTTGTCTCTTCCTCCGGAGGCCCTTTGGCAGCAGTCCCGCCTTCGCCTGTTTCTGGGGGGCTCCCGGGTCACCCGGCGGTTGCTCGAGGGTTTGTGCGGGAGTCTGAGCTTAGCAGTGATGGTCTACCCACCGGGTTGGGTTTGGCTTCGTTGGCTGTTCTGATTCCTTTGGGGTCATCCCTTTGGCCTCTCTCGCGATTGCTGGGTTTGGCCTCTGGGGGCCTTGCATCAGTTGCTGAGTCGCTGACTTCCTCTTTGGGTTTTTCGGGGGTTCACTGCCTTGCTGCCTACCCGAGCCCTCGCTCAATGTGTTCATGGACGCATTGTCTTTAGTCTGGGGGCTTTGTGACCAGTGCTCAGAGGACCAGTCAGGGGCGGTGAGGTCTTTCCTTCCTGACCCACCGCTTGGTGTGGGAGTTCGCGGCGGTGTGGCTGTCACTTCGTAGGGTTCAAGTTGCTCGCGGATTGATGGTCAGGCTCCATTTGGAGTGCTCCCCAGTGGTTCATTGCCGGGGTTCGATGTGGTCTTTGGCTCATTGGGGCTGGTCGCTTCGGTTGACTCGTCTGCTGAGTTCTCAGTGTTCGGCTCTCCTGGCAGTTCACGTTCAGGGGGGTGTCCAACGTCCTGGCGGACGGCCTGTCTTGGTTCATTCCACTGTCCACGGAATGGACAGTCGACGCTGACTCGTTCAATTGGCTCTGCCGGACATACGGGCTCCTGGAGGTGGACCTCTTTGCATCTGCATGGTTGGGGCGCCTCCCATTATATGTGGCACCCTTCCCCAACTGCAAGGCTGTCAGGGTCGACGCCTTCAGGCAGGACTGGTCAAGGTGGGGTTTCCTCTACCTCTTCACCCTGGTTCAGCTGTTACTCCAGGTCCTAACTCGCTTGGAGACTACCAAGGGAGAGTAGTCCTCTTAGCTCCTTGGTGGCCGGCCCAGCCTTGGTTTCAGGTGCTGCTTGCTCGATGTCCGAACCCCGCGGGTCTTCCCGTGGCTCTGCCGATTTCAGTAGATCGGACCGGTCCGTTACGTAGCTGGTTCTATCTTCTCCTTGAGTCTTCATGTCTGGTCTTTTTGATGTGGGTCTATCTCCGTTTGTATGGTGATCAGGTGGCTTTGTTAATGGTGTCCCACCTGCATGCTTCATCTCTGTAGCAGTATGAAGTTTCCTGGCGGTCCTTCCGTTATTTCTTATCCCTTCGTAGGTCTCTGATAGGGTTGTCCTCTTCTTCCTTTCCTTGTTGTTTTGGGACCGTCATCTTATGCAGATTACTGTATAAACCCGCTAATCCGGACTATATGGGTAGGACCCCACGCCAGATTAGCCGGTTTTCTGGATTAACATACTTTTTCACCGCGTGAGTCCAAAAGTGACCATTTCCAAAAATGTTTGTACAGACAACCACTTGGTTTGCAAACTTAAGTTATCCAAAGGCAGGCATGGAGGGAGCTGTCAAGTCAGTCAAGTCAGTCAGTCCAGTCCAGTCAGTGGAGGAGAGGTAGTGAGGGATGTGTAATTACCTAAGTGTAGTTACAGGATGAGAGCTACGCTCGTGGTGTCCCGTCTTCCCATCACTCTTTGTCATATAACGCTATGAAATTACTGACGGTTTTGGCCTCCACCACCTTCTCACCTAACTTGTTCCAACCGTCTACCACTCTGTTTACAAAAGTGAATTTTCTTATATTTCTCCGGCAGCTTTGTTTCGTTAGTTTAAATCTATGACCTCTTGTTCTTGAAGTTCCAGGTCTCGGAATTCTTCCCTATCAATTTTATTGATTCTTGTTACTATTTTGAACGTAGTGATCATATTGCCTCTTTTTCTTCTATCCTCTAGTTTTTGCATATTTAATGCCTCTAACCTTTCCTCGTAGCTCTTGTCCTTCAGTTCTGGGAGCCACTTAGTGGCATATCATTGCACCTTTTCCAGTTTGTTGATGTGCTTCTTATGATATGAGCACCATACAACCGCTGCATATTCCAGTTTTGTCTAACAAAAGTCGTGAACAATTTCTTTAGTATTTCTCCATCCATGTATTTAAAAGCAATTCTGAAATTAGTGTAGCATAGGCTTCTCGCACAATGTTCTTAATGTGGTCCTCAGGTGACAGTTTTCTATCTAGAACCACCCCTAGATCCCTTTTTTTCAGAATTCTTTAAAGATTACTCACATAATTTATAGGTTGTGTGGGGTCTATGTTCTCCAGTTCCACATTCCATAACATGGCATTTAGTCACATTAAATTCCATTTGCCAAGTGTTGCTCCATATACTTATTTTGTCCAGGTCTTCTTGAAGGGCATGACAATCATCTAGGTTTCTTATCTTCCCTATTATCTTAGCATCATCAGCGAACATGTTCATATAATTCTGTATTCCCACAGGTAGATCATTTATGTAGACAATGAACATTACCGGTGCAATAACTGAACCCTGTGGTACTCCACTCGTGACATTCCTCCAATCTGATATCTTGACTCAGTTTACGGCCCTCATTTTTCTGTCAGTTAGGAAATTTTTCATCCATGTTAGAAGCTTACCTGTCACCCTCCAATATGTTCCAGTTTCCAGAACAACCTCTTATTATGGGGAACTCTGTCGAAAGCCTTTTTTAGGTCCAGATAGATGCAATCAACCCAACCATCTCTTTCCTGTAAGATCTCTGTGGCTCGATCATAGAAACTAAGTTCGTTACACAGGATCTTCCAGATCGAAAACCATACTGTTTGTCTGATATTATATTGTTTTTCTCCAGGTATTCTACCCATTTAGCTTTAATTACTTTTTTCCCCAATATTTTGACTATTACACTTGTCAATGATACAGGTCTATAATTAAGGGGGTCTTCCCTGCTTCCACATTTGTAGATTGGAACTATGTTAGCCTTTTTCCACACATCAGCTACAACTCCTGTAAACAGGGATGCCTGAAAAGTCAGTTGAAGTGGAATGCTGAGCTCAGGTGCACATTCTCTTAGAACCCATGGTGAAACTCCATCTGGACCAACTGCTTTGTTCTTACTTAGCTCCTTGAGCATTTTTTCCACGTCGTTTCTAGGCACCTCTATGTGCTCTATGTTGTTCTCTGGAATTCTTATTGTGTCTGGTTCCCTGAAGACTTCATTTTGTACAAACACACTTTGGAATTTTTTGTTTAATGTTTCACATATTTCCTTTTCATTTTCTGTGAATCTATTTCCCATTTTCAACCTCTGAATATTATCCTTTACCTGCAATTTGTTGTTTATGAATTTATAGAATATACCTGGTTCTGTTTTACATTTGTCTGCAATCCCTTTTTCAAAACTTCTTTCTGCCTCTCTCCTCACTGCCATGTAGTTGTTTCTCGCATCTTTGTATCGCTGGTATTTTTGGGGGTTTGGCCTCTTCCTGTATTGAATCCATTTTTATGTCTTTTGGTCTCTGGCCTTCTCGCAATTTCTATTGAACCAATCCTGTTTCCTAGTTCTGCATCTCTGTTTTGGTATAAATTTTTTTGTGCCTTTATCATATACTTCACAAAACTTGACATACATCTCATTCACTTCCTTGCCTAGCAACAAGTCTGTCCAATTATACTCACTAACAAAAATTCTAAGGTCGCCATAATGTCCTCTCCTGAAGTCAGGTTTTTCAACTGCTTCAACCACCTTATTTTCTTCCAGACTATAAAGCATTGCATATTTTATTCCCAAAAAGACATGGTCATTTTTACCCAAAAATGAAGGTACTGTTTGTCAAATATTTCTTCCTCCTTCCTGGTAAATATCAAATCTAGCATGGAGGGAACGTCCCCTTCCCTCATCCTCGTAGCTTGTTTAACATGTTGATACAAGAATGTTTCCAGGATGAGGTCTACAAATCTACAGGTCCAAAAATCTTCTGTTTTAGCTTCATATGCTTCCCAGTCTATGGATTTCAAGTTGATGTCGCTGACTATCAACAGTCATGATCTATCGTTATCCGCTCTCGCTATAATCTCTCTCATTATTGTTATAAAACCTTCTCATTTACTATCTAGCTCCTCCTTTGACCATGTGCTGCTTGGCGGTGGACTATATGCATTTATGATCATTAGTTGATCATCCTCATGGCAGATCTCTAGTGCTATTATGTCAACTTCTTGTGGATTGTCAGTCATTATTTCGTTCACCTTTTGGTGTTCTTTCACTAGCACAGCAACATCACTGCCTTTCCTAATTTTTCTGTCCCGTCTCCAAATTGAGTAACCCCTTGGGAATATGACCTCATTTAAAATAACATCTTCAAGTTTTGTCTCCGTGAGTGCAACAATGTCTGGTGTCTGCAGCTGTATTACATCACTTAACTCCAGTATCTTCAATCTCACTCCATCTATGTTGGTGTATGCAATCTTCAGGAACTTGTTTCCCCTCTCCTTATTCTTCACTCCCCCTCTCTCTAATGCTTTTGTTGGTTTGCCTTTATGTACCACTTTACTGGTCTGCCTATCCCTATCACTTTGTAGAAAAAAGAATTGATTTCTTCTTCATTCCTGCTCTCATTTAAACTTTTTGCCTCGGCGAGGTTCAGTTTCAGCTTCTCTCTATCTTCTTTTGAAAGATCTCGTCTTAACGACCACACTTTCCCATCCTCATCACTTTGTAATTTTCTAGCATTATTTAGTACTTCTTCCATCTGTTTGGCACCATTTAGGGTGATCCTCAAAGGTCGATCTTTCCATTTTACATATCTGCCTATTCTCCTGTAGTCGCACACATTCTCTATGGTTGTAAGACCTTCCACGAGGCCAACAATTTTATCTACTACTTTCGCTTCTTCTACAGCTCTTTCTGACCTAGATGTTATCTTCTTTTCTTTGCAGCCAAAAATTATCAGAGAATTACTCCGATCAACTGTGTTTTGCACCAACTTCGGGTTAGATCTATCTCAAGATAGATGCCAATTTCTTTCTGACTTCCAGCCTAATATTTGTTTTATCTTGATTACTGCAGTGTTTGGCTTCCTTTACTGCTTCTTCAATTTTTTCCTTCTCCTTGGCCACTTGTGCATAGGTGAGTTGCATATCCTTCTTGCACTGTTCTATTCCCTGTGTAACTTCCTCCATCTGTGCTGACAAAAGCTGTTTCTCCTGTTGAATTTCCTTACCTAACCTATTGTAGTCATTTATGTTTAAATTTATTTTAACTTCTTTCAAAATTATTTTTAAGAGTTTATTTTCTTCTTCCATGGCTTTGCAATTTGTTTCCAATTGATTCTTATCCATGCACAAGTCTTTCACTAAACCCTCAAGACATAAAACTTTGCTATTTAACCCTCAAACCGCTAGGGGCCCAAATGGATTTCACACCCACAGGCGCAACAAAAAAAAAAAATCCAAAAAATTCTTTCGTCTGATAGAAGTGTTCATTTTTGTTCCCTGATCACGGAAAAAATAACAAAAAAATCGTGGGTGGCATATTTTAGCCGCAATAGGGTAGGGAAGTGTGGCAAAAAAGGGGCGTTGACGGAGCCTTCGCCAGACGAGGTCTACTCCGCCCGAGCTGTCTGGCGGCAGTTGCCACAAATATATTATTACCTAATTATTTCAATGACTCTGATTTGTTCTTAGTTTTTTTGCAGTAATATTATGCAATACAGTGAATTGTGATATATTTATATAATAAAATATGTGAACCATCACTGTACTCAAAATTATGGTGTGCATATTAGTGATTTAATTATTATGTTCATAAAACAATAAACAAATAGTTTTGCTGTTGTTATACTATATACACAGGTCATATATACGTATTTGCATGTTTTGTTCACCATAACGAACCACTAAGTTGGTATTGTGAGTCAAAATGCAACGAGGAGTGACCACCACACACCAGCCAGCCACTCACTGCCACTCCTTCCCTCAACAACACCTCACTTGCTCTCATTCTTCTCCCACAATACTGTTTTTGCATTTATTCACTATACACAGACGTTATATATATAAGTATTTACATGATTAGTTCACCATAACTGTACATCTAAGCTTGTATGGTGAGTAAAGGCACAAAGACGTAGCTACTCACACACTCAGCTGGTCAGCAGCTGCCCTCAAGGCCAGACACACTAATATTTCTCCTCCAACAATATTGATTGTGGTGTTATTATACTATATACACACATTATATATAAGTACCTACCCGTTTTATTCACCATACCTGTAAAAATAAACTGGTATGGTGCCCTAAGACCATAGTGGCCACCAGCACTCAACATGGTAAGTCGTGCAGACGACGCACCTCCCTCACCAAAATGGCGGCTCCCAACCTACTCCTCTCTCTGTTATCACACTCTATACACACGTTATATATAAGAATCTACATTTGTATTCACCATAGCGAACCACTAAGCTGGTATGGTGAGTGCAGTCAATAAAAGGTGACCACACACAGTCAGAAGACAACGCCACCACCCTCCCTCCCACAGCCTTACGCCTCCCTCCATGGAGCACAGCGCTAAATATCACCACAATCCTGCTATTATCAGAATCCTGGTCAGTTTTATCACTGTCAGGGGTCTTCTATAATACTATCATCGGTAAATAATAGCAGGATCATATATATTATGACATTTGTAGGCGATGCTGTGGTCAAAAGCTGAACAGCGGTGCTGTGAGCTCGTGCTGCGTGCGCCAGCCTTGGGGACTTGCTCAATACTGACGCTCTAACACCCAAGAATGTTGGCCTGGATTTTTTTTCTAGGTGGCATCTGGCAACTATCGGTCGTGGCTGTACTATAGCTGCCCCTATCCCAGGCGGGGCGTTTAAATTATAGCGCTAGACACGAAATCATATATAAATGATGTGCGCAGTTTCGGTTTTGTCACTGATATCATATATATATGATATGCGCGGTTTGAGGGTTAAATGGTCATTACTTTCTTTCAATTTACTAATTATTTCTACATGAGAGTTCACTATTGTATCTAATTTTACCAACTTGTTGTATAGACTGGGTATATCAATGCTTTCTTCATTGAATCCAGCAAAATCAAGCTCTGTTTTGTATTTCCTCTTGCAGGCGGCCATCTTGAATGTTCTTCTCTGCACTGGAAACACTAGGGCAACTTTTTCTCATCCAATTTTTCGCTTCCCTTGGCACATTCCTGTTATCTCACCTATTTTTCAAAAGCACTATACCTTTATGTTCTCTGGGACACTCACTATCATCATCCTGTACTACAATACTTAGGATTGTTGAAATATGCTGAAGCTCCTTCGATGCAAGTGTTGACCCTGGGGGTGTCACCTTTTTGAAAAGGTGTGTTATGAAGTCAGCGTGTTAATTCACTGACAAAGCACCGAACAAAGTCTCCCACCCATATTAAAATTTATATCTTAGCTTTATGCTATTAAATGTTGATTTTTGTGTTAAGTGTACAGTCTTATGATAAATTAATAATCATTAACATGTTTTATTGCTTCCTGTTTATTAATTAAACAAATACATTTTTACTTATGAATTATGGACAGTTGAACTATGTGACCAGTATAGCAGTGTGTGTATACGGCATGTGGGGGGGTGGGGGTGGGGGAGGGCTGGCTCACTCCAATAACCCTAACACACTCGACCCCGTTAGCCAGATTTGTTTCTTAAATTCTGGATGTACATGCTCATATATATTTTTGGGTACAGATTTTGTTTAATAATATTATTAGGATAATAAAAAGTTATAAAATTACTTGTTTTATGAATGGTTTATTATATTTAATGGAAATTCTCCAGGCTATTTCTGGCTGGCAATCTACTGCCACCTACAGAAGGATCTCTTGGGGAGGGAGGCAGTGAATGTGAGTGGGACAGAGGAAGTGAGCAGCAGTGAGGGTCACTCCCTCCCTTCATGACTCCCTCACTTCTCGGTGGTGGTGTACAATGAGTGTTAGGCTGTTGATTTGGCCAAATATCTGCTAGTCCGGCTTCCATGGAAATTTTCGCCAGATAGAGAGATAACTTTATCCGGCCATGATTTTTGCCAGATTAGGGCATTTTCCGGATTGGCGGATTTCGGATTAGTGGGTTTCTACAATACTGTCACCTCATATCGTGCTGCGCTGGCAGAGCCACTGCAGCTTGCGTTCGGCATTGATGTTTCTTCTGCACTGTTCCCCAAGCTGTCTCGTGTTGTTTTACCTCCAGCCTGCTTATGTGCCTCCTGAACCGTCCTGGTCGTTGGACCGGATGCTCTCTTTTCTGTCTTCTCGGTTTGTGGTGGCCCCTTTGGTTCAGGACTGTTTCTCCAAGGCTCTTTTCTTGTTGGCATTGGCCTCTGGGGGGTTTGGGTTGGGGAGCTTCATACTCTCCTCCTGCACAGGGGTTTTCTGCTCTCTTGGTCCCGGTGGTAGGTTTTTTCGGTTGCAGCCGTCTCCTTCTTTTCTGGCAAAGAATGAGACTGCTACTTTCTATAGTGGTCCTTAGGTTGTTGATGCTTTGTTGGTTCGGCCAGGGGGTGCGTCATGTGTTGTGTCCGGTTGCGGCTTTCCGCTGTTACATGCGTGCCACGGCCTCGGTGGCCGGGGACATGCTTTGGGTTGACCTGGTTTCCCAACTTCCCTTTTCCAGGGTTCGGGTCTCCCAGGTCATCCACAGGGTTATTTGGTCAAGCCAGCCTGCGGTCTATTCTTGTGCCCACGACGTTTGTAAGTTTGCTGTGTAGGCTGCCGTCTTCGGTAACATGTCTTGGCCTGACATTCGGTCATTCCTTAGTCTGGTATGTGTCGCATTGGGTCGGCAGTTGCAGCCAGTTGTCTCGACTTCAAGTTGAGGAGCGAGTGGCGACCGTCTCCTGGGTAAGTCCCTCCTTTTGTTGTCTTTGGGTAAGTAGCTCCGGGGAGCCAAAGGGGCTCCCCCAGAAAACCAGCATTTAATGTAATTAAATGCCAGAGGCTCCCTCGGCAACCTCCCTCCCTCCATCTGGTTGACAGTTTTATGCGTGTTTTGACATCCAGTCTCAGAACTGGGGCATGAATAGTCAGCGCGGGGGTCTGGGGCTCCCTCTTCCCCCTCCCAGGGAGGGGAGAGCTGCGCAGAAAATAAAAGGGTGACTGTTGTGACGTCATGCTCGATTTTCAGTTGGGGAGTTCTGTCCAATAGCCTGGCTTTTAGTAGCAATCTTTTAACCAGAATAGGGGGTTTGTTTTTGGGCATTTACCTTTCTGGGTGCCTGACCCCTGTCGATGGCAGACAGAAGGCGTCCAATAATATGGGGGATTCTATAGGTCATTGCTCCTTGTGCCTATGTGAGTGGGCCAGGTTCTGGCTTGTGGTCCCTGGTAGGGATAAGAACTCCATTCACATGACTGATGCCAAAGTCTAATATATTCATATCAGCCTGAATAGGTCCGGGGAGCCTCCGGGTCTCCCCCAGAAAATGGCGTTTCATTACATTCAATGCTGTATTTTTTGCTCTAACACCTGAAACAGTGTTAATAATAAAGTCAACTGTCATCTTGGCATTTCTCTACACTGTGGTCAATACAGTACTCAGTGTTCACTACACCCATGTCAACTGTCATCTTGGTGTTTCTCTACACTGTGGTCAGCACTCAGTGTTCACTACACCCATGTCAACTGTCATCTTGGTGTTTCTCTACACTGTGGTCAGCACTCAGTGTTCACCACACCCATGTCAACTGTCATCTTGGTGTTTCTCTACACTGTGGTCAGCACTCAGTGTTCACTACACCCATGTCAACTGTCATCTTGGTGCTTCTCTACACTGTGGTCAGCACTCAGTGTTCACCACACCCATGTCAACTGTCATCTTGGTGTTTCTCTACACTATAATCAGTGTAGAGAAACAACATTACTTATATTGTCAATATATTTTATATTGTAATATATTTTATTGCCTGTCTCTACTTCCTCATCACAATCGACTTGAGAATGGTCCAGGACGGACCGAAACGTCGTCGTCCCTTCACCTTCTAGTGTGTGGTCTGGTCAACATACTTTAGCCACGTTATTGTGACTCATCACCTGCTTATATTGTCAAATTACTTTACTCAGTCTGATGCTTCATTATAGTCAATTACTTTACTCAGAGCCTGATACTTCATTGTAGTCCAGTTTCTTTACTCAGAGCCTGATGCTTCATTGTATTCCGGTTACTTTACTCAGAGCCTGATAGCCTTTATAGTCCAGGTTCCGCCATTAATGTTTGTGTTGGTAATGACAGGTGCAGAAGACCATCAGGAAGGCCCTGGAGATGATGACCACAGAGACAGGTGCCACAGCTGACCCCATACACCTGGGAGACTCAGCCTCCACCATTAATGTTTGTGTTGGTAATGACAGGTGCAGGAGACCATCAGGGAGGCCCTGGAGATGATGACCACAGAGACAGGTGCCACAGCTGACCCCATACACCTGGGAGACTCAGCCTCCACCATTAATGTTTGTGTTGGTAATGACAGGTGCAGGAGACCATCAGGGAGGCCCTGGAGATGATGACCACAGAGACAGGTGCCACAGCTGACCCCGTACACCTGGGAGACTCAGCCTCCACCATTAATGTTTGTGTTGGTAATGACAGGTGCAGGAGACCATCAAGGAGGCCCTGGAGATGACGACCACGGAGACAGGTGCCACAGCTGACCCCGTACACCTGGGAGACTCAGCCTCCAGCATCATGAATAAAGTTCAGGAAATCACTGGAGAGATCCCCCAGAAGCAATTAACAGTAAGTTTTTTCTCATATCACAAGATATTGAGTTGCATTTTGAGGAGAGGAAGCTGTTCTTAGGTTTATCGAGGTTCCCCAAGGTCAACTACTGACTTAATATACAATACACAATAGTTGCCTTACTCCTGGATAAAC
This sequence comes from Procambarus clarkii, assembly GCF_040958095.1. Classification (NCBI taxonomy): domain Eukaryota; kingdom Metazoa; phylum Arthropoda; class Malacostraca; order Decapoda; family Cambaridae; genus Procambarus; species Procambarus clarkii. The sequence continues at coordinate 643,709 of NC_091184.1, read as the reverse complement.
ATTACTGGTAGGTGAACAGAGAAATCTGGTGAAAGGAAAAATGGGAACCATTTCTGTCCTGAGCAATGGTTCAACCTGTGATCCTCTTTTGAACCCTGGATCCTGGCCCCCTCAGAGAGGCGCAGACACTCCAACAACCTACCGGGAAAGCATCCAAGAAAACAGCGAACCAAAAGAGATCACTGCTGGGTACAGAGAGACTGAAGCCTTGAAACTGCCAACAAACTCTCAAACAATGCCAGCACCAACCCCCTGCCAGTAGCGAGGGGCTGGAGCTACAGGTCCACCACCAACCCCCCTGCCAGTCGAGGGGGGGCTGGAGCTACAGGTCCACCACCAACCTCCCTGCCAGTAGAGGGGGGCTAGAGCTACAGGTCCAGTACCAACCCCCTGCCAGTAGAGGGGGGCTGGAGCTACAGGTCCAGCACCAACCCTCTGCCACTAGAGGGGGACTGGAGCTACAGGTCCAGCACCAACCCCCTGCCAGTAGAGGGGGGCTGGAGCTACAGGTCCAGCACCAACCCCCTGCCAGTAGAGGGGGGCTGGAGCTACAGGTCCAGTACCAACCCCCCTGCCAGTAGAGGGGTGGCTGGAGCTACAGGTCCACCACCAACCCCCTGCCAGTAGAGGGGTGGCTGGAGCTACAGGTCCAGCACCAACCCCCTGCCAGTAGAGGAGGCTACCTACCTTGGCTACCTTGAGGTGCTTCCGGGGCTTAGTGTCCCCGCGGCCCGGTCGTCGACCAGGCCTCCTGGTTGCTAGACTGATCAACCAGGCTGTTAGACGCGGCTGCTCGCAGCCTGACGTATGAGTCACAGCCTGGTTGATCAGGTATCCTTTGGAGGTGCTTATCCAGTTCTCTCTTGAACACTGTGAGGGGTTTGCCAGTTATGCCCCTTATGTGTAGTGGAAGCGTGTTGAACAGTCTCGGGCCTCTGATGTTGATAGAGTTCTCTCTCAGAGTACCTGTTGCACCTCTGCTTTTCAACGGGGGTATTCTGCACATCCTGCCATGTCTTCTGGTCTCATGTGGTGTTATTTCTGTGTGCAGGTTTGGGACCAGCCCCTCAATTATTTTCCACGTGTAAATTATTATGTATCTCTCCCGCCTGCGCTCAAGGGAGTACAGATTTAGGCTCTTTAGTCGGTCCCAGTAATTTAGATGTTTTACTGAGTGGATTCTAGCAGTAAAGGATCTCTGCACGCTCTCTAGGTCAGCAATTTCTCCAGCTTTGAAAGGGGCTGTCATTGTGCAGCAGTACTCCACTCTAGATAGCACAAGCGTTTTGAAAAGTATCATCATCGGTATAGCATCTCTAGTGTGAAAAGTTCTTGTTATCCAACCTGTCATTTTTCTTGCAGTTGTGACGGCTACTTTATTGTGTTCTTTAAAGGTAAGGTCTTCCAACATGAGTACACCCAGGTCCTTTACCATGGAGCTACAGGTCCAGCACCAACCCCCCTGCTAGTAGAGGGGCTGGAGCTACAGGTCCAGCACCAACCCCCTGCCAGTAGAGGGGTGGCTGCAGCTACAGGTCCAGCACCAGCCCCCCCTACCAGTAGAGGGGGCTGGAGCTACAGGTCCAGCACCAACCCCCCTGCCAGTAGAGGGGCTGGAGCTACAGGTCCAGCACCAACCCCCTGCCAGTAGAGGGGTGGCTGCAGCTACAGATCCAGCACCAGCCCCCTGCCAGTAGAGGGGATGGAGCTACAGATCCAGCACCAACCCCCTGCCAGTAGAGGGGGGCTGGAGCTTCAAATCCAGCCCCTACCCCCTGCCAGTAGAGGGGACTGGAACTATTGGTCCAGCACCAACCCCTTGCCAGTAGAGAAGGGCTGGAGTTACAAGTCCAGCACCAACCCCCTACCAGTAGAGGGGGGCTGGAGCTACAGGTCTAGCACCCACGCCCTACCAGTAAAGGGGCTGTAGCTACAAGTCCAGCAGCAATCCCCCTGCCAGTAGAGGGGGGGGGGGCTGTAGCTACAAGTTCAGCACCCACCCCCAGCCAGTAGAGGGGCTGGAGCTACTGGTCCAGCACCAACCCCCTATGCCAGTAGAGGGGGGGGGGGGCTGGAGCTACTGGTTCAGCACCACCCCCCCCCCTGCCAGTAGAGGGGACTGGAGCTACAGGTCCAGCACCAACCCCCTGCCAGTAGAGGGGGGGGGGCTGTAGCTACAAGTTCAGCACCAACCCCCTGCCAGTAGAGGGGGGGGGGCTGGAGCTACAGGTCCAGCACCAACCCCCTGCCAGTAGAGGGGGGGGGGGCTGGAGCTACAGGTCCAGCACCAACCCCCTGCCAATACAGGGGGGCTGGAGCTAAAGGTCCAGCACCAACCCCCTGCCAGTAGAGGGGGAGCTGGAGCTACAAGTCCAGCACCAACCCCCTGCCAGTTGAGGGGGGCTGGAGCTACAAATCCAGCACCCACCCCCAGCCAGTAGAGGGGCTGGAGCTTCAGGTCCAGCACCAACCCCCTGCCAGTAGAGGAGGCTGGAGCTACAAATCCATTACCCACCCCGAGCCAGTAGAGGGGAGCTGGAGCTACAGGTCCAGCACCAACCCCCTACCAGTAGAGGGGTTGGAGCTACAAGTCCAGTACCAACCCCCTGCCAGTAGAGGGGGGCTGGAGCTACAGGTCTAGCACCAACCCCCCTGCCAGTAGAGGGGGGGGGGGCTGGAGCTACTAGTCCAACACCTACCCCCTGCCAGTGGAGGGGGGCTGGAGCTACAAGTCCAACACCAACCCCCTGCCAGTAGAGGGGGGCTGGAGCTACAAGTCCAACACCAACCCCCTGCCATTAGAGGGGGGCTGGAGCTACAAGTCCAACATCAACCCCCATGCCAGTAAATGGGGGGAGCTGGAGCTACAGGTCCAGCACCAAACCCCTGCCAGTAGAGGGGGGGGGGTGGAGCAACAGATCCAGGACCAACCCACTGGTTGATACCTGGTTGGTGGGGTTCTGGGTTTTTGGAGTTCTTCCACTCCCCAAGCCCAGCCCGAGGCCAGGCTTGACTTGTGAGAGTTTGGTCCACCAGGCTGTTGCTTGAAACGGCCCGCAGGCCCACATACCCACCACAGCCCGGCTGGTCAGGCACTCCTTGGAGGAACAAATCTAGTTTCCTCTTGAAGATGTCCACGGTTGTTCCGGCAATATTTCTTATGCTTGCTGGGAGGACGTTGAATAACCGTGGACCTCTGATGTTTATGCAGTGTTCTCTGATTGTGCCTATGGCACCCCTGCTCTTCACTGGTTTGCCAAAAGAGGGGGATTGGAGCTACAAGTCCAGCACCTACCCAATGCCAGTAGAGGGGGGCTGGGGCTACAAGTCCAGCACCTACCCAGTGCCAGTAGAGGGAGGCTGGAGCTACACGTCCAGCACCAACCTCCCTGCCAGTAGAGGGGGGCTGGAACTACAGGTCGAACACCAACCCCCTTGCCAGTAGAGGGGGGGGGGCTAGAGCTACAGGACCAGCACCAACCCCCTGCCCGTAGAGGGGGATTGAAGCTACAAATCCAGTACCAACCCCTTGCCAGTAGAGGGGGACTGAAGCTACAGGTCTAGCACCAACCCCCTGCCAGTATTGGGGCTGGAGCTATTATTCCAGCACCAAACCCCTGCCAGTAGAGGTGGGCTGGAGCTACAGGTCCAGCACCAAACCCCCTGCCAATAGAGGGAGGCTGGAGAAACAGGTCTAGCACCAACCCCCTGCCAGTAGAGGGGGGCTGGAGCTACAGGTCAAGCACCAACCCCTAGCCAGTAGAGGGGATCTGGAGCTTCAGGTCCAGCAGCAACCCCTGCCACTAGAGGGGGGCTAGAACAACAGGTCCAGTACCAACCCCCTTCCAGTAGAAGGAGGCTGGAGCTACAGGTTCAGCACCAACCTCATTCCAGTAGGAGGGAGGCTGGAGCTACAGGTCCAGCAGCAACCCCTGCCGGTAGAGGGGCGCTGGAGCTACAGGTCCAGCACCAACCCCCTGCCAGTAGAGGGGAGCTGGGGCTACAGATCCAACACCAACCCCCTGCCAGTAGAGGGGGCTGGAGATTCAGGAACACAAGAGAAGTGTTAAGTCTGCAGACACTAACAATGCTCTCTTCTGCCATGTGAGGGATTCTAATCATCCCATTGATTGGTCTTCCTCCAAAATAATCTTTCCTGCCTCTACTCTACACAGACGCTGTCTTGTAGAATCGGCTCTTATACACAATGTACCCAACATGAACTTGGGTCCTGGCTTTGTTGCTGTGGACTCTTCCCTTACACAGTATATACTCAAATGCTCTAATCTTTCTAACAAACGTGACTTAACATAAGCTTACCCCTTCCATTTATCTTTCTTTCTCTTTCCTTTTCTTTCTCTCTTCTCCCTTTTTCTGTTCATTGTCTTCTCCTACGCTCCCTTGCTATCCTCTTCTTATTCCTATTACTTTCTCCTTCGGTGGTTATAATAGGAGCTGCCTCGTATGGGTCAATAGGCCTTCTGCAGTTCTCATTATTACTACTATCCCCTACACCTGACTTTCCTCCTCAGCTCTCTTTTGCCTATTTATTTCCTGTCCCTACCTCCTCATCACAGTCGACTAGAGAATGGTCCAGGACGGACCGAAACGTCGTCATCCCTTCAACTTCTAGTGTGTGGTCTGGTCAACATACTTCAGCTGCGTTATTGTGACTCATCGCCTGCGTTCAGGTCCAGCACCAACCCCCTGACAGTGGAGGGGGGCTGGAGCTACAAATCCATCACCTACCCCCTGCCAGGAGAGGGGGGCTGTAGCTATAGGTCCAGCACCAACCCCCTGTCAGTAGAGGGGGGGGGGCTGGAGCTACAAGTCCAGCACCAACCCCCTGCCAGTAGAGGGAAGCTGGAGCTACAGGTCCAGCACCAACCCTCTGCCAGTAGAGGGGGGCAGGAGCTACAGGTCCAGCACCAACCCCTTGCCAGTAGAGGGAGGCTGGAGCTACAGGTCCAGCACCAACCCCTTGCCAGTAGAGGGGGGCTGGAGCTACAGGTCCAGCATCAACCCCCTGCCAGTAGAGGGGGGCTGGAGATTCTGGTCCAGCACCAACCCCCTGCCAGTAGAGGTTGCCTGGAGCTACAGGTCCAGCACCAACCCCCTGCCAGTAGAGGGGGGGTTGGGGCTACAGGTCCAGCACCAACCCCTTGCCTGTAGAGGGGGGCTGGAGATTCAGGTCCAGCACCAACCCCCTGCCCGTAGAGGGGGATTAAAGCTACAAATCCAGTACCAACCCCCTGCCAGTAGAGGGGGACTGAAGCTACAGGTCTAGCACCAACCCCCTGCCAGTATTGGGGCTGGGGCTACTGGTCCAGCACCAACCCTCTGCCAGTAGAGGGGCTGGAGCTATTATTCCAGCACCAAACCCCTGCCAGTAGAGGGGGGCTGGAGCAACAGGTCCAGCACCAACCCCTGCCAGTGGAAGGAGGCTGAAGCTACAGATCCAGCACCAAACCCTTGCCAGTAGAGGGAGGATGGTACTACAGGTCAAGCACCAACCCCTTGCCAGTAGAGGGGGGCTGGAGCATCAGGTCCAGCACCAACCCCCTGCCAGTAGAGGGAGGCTGGAGCTACAGATCCAGCACCAACCCCTTGACAGTGGAGGGGGGCTGGAGCTACAGGTCCAGCACCATTCCCCTGATAGTGGAGGGGGGCTTGAGCTACAAATCCAGCACCTATCCCCTGCCAGTATAGGGGGGCTGTAGCTACAGGTCCAGCACCAACCCCCTGCCAGTAGAGTGAGCTGGATCTATTGGTCCAGCACCAACCCCCTGCCAGTAGAGGAGGGCTGGAGCTACAAGTCCAACACCAACCCCCTACCAGTAGAGTGGGGCTGGAGCTACAAGTCCAACACCAACCCCCTGCCAGTTGAGGGGGGAGCTGGAGCTTCAGGTCCAGCACCAACCCCCTGCCAGTAGAGGAGGGCTGGAGCTACAAGGCCAGCACCAACCCCCTGCCAGTAGGGGGGGCTGGAGCTACAAGTCCAGCACCAACCCCCTGTCAGTAGAGGGGCTGCAGCTACAAGTCCAGCACCAACCCCCTGCCAGTAGAGGGGCTGTAGCTACAAATCCAGCACCCACCCTCAGCCAGTAGAGGGAAGCTGGAGCTACAGGTTCAGCACCATCCCCCTGCCAGTAGAGGGGCTGCAGCTACAAGTCCAGCACCAACCCCCTGCCAGTAGAGGGGCTGTAGCTACAAATCCAGCACCCACCCTCAGCCAGTAGAGGGAAGCTGGAGCTACAGGTTCAGCACCAACCCCCTGCCAGTAAAGAATGGCTGGAGCTACAGGTCCAGCACCAACCCCCTGCCAGTAGAGGGGGGCTGGAGCTACAGGTCCAGCACCAACCCCCTGCCAGTAGAGGGGGGCTGGAGCTACAGGTCCAGCACCAACTCCCTGCCAGTAGAGGGGGGCTGGAGCTACAGGTCTAGCACCAACCCCCTGCCAGTAGAGGGGGGCTGGAGCTACAGGTCCAGCACCAACCCCCTGCCAGTAGAGGGGGGCTGGAGCTACAGGTCTAGCACCAACCCGCTGCCAGTAGAGGGGGGGCTGGAGCTACAGGTCCAGCACCAACCCCCTGCCAGTAGAGGGGGGCTGGAGCTACAGGTCTAGCACCAACCCCCTGCCAGTAGAGGGGGGCTGGAGCTACAGGTCCAGCACCAACCCCCTGCCAGTAGAGGGGGGCTAGAGCTACAAGTCCAGCACCAACCCCCTGCCAGTAGAGGGGGGCTGGAGCTACAGGTCCAGCACCAACCACCTGCCAGTAGAGGGGGGCTGGAGCTACAGGTCCAGCACAAACCACCTGCCAGTAGAGGGGGGCTGGAGCTACAGGTCTAGCACCAACCCCCTGCCAGTAGAGGGGGGCTGGAGCTACAGGTCCAGCACCCACCCTCAGTCAGTAGAGGGAAGCTGGAGCTACAGGTCTAGCACCAACCCCCTGCCAGTAGAGGGGGGCTGGAGCTACAGGTCCAGCACCAACCCCCTGCCAGTAGAGGGGGGCTAGAGCTACAAGTCCAGCACCAACCCCCTGCCAGTAGAGGGGGGCTGGAGCTACAGGTCCAGCACGAACCACCTGCCAGTAGAGGGGGGCTGGAGCTACAGGTCTAGCACCAACCCCCTGCCAGTAGAGGGGGGGCTGGAGCTACAGGTCCAGCACCAACCCCCTGCCAGTAGAGGGGGGCTGGAGCTACAGGTCTAGCACCAACCCCCTGCCAGTAGAGGGGGGGCTGGAGCTACAGGTCCAGCACCAACCCCCTGCCAGTAGAGGGGGGCTGGAGCTACAGGTCCAGCACCAACCCCCTGCCAGTAGAGGGGGGCTGGAGCTACAAGTCCAGCACCAACCCCCTGCCAGTAGAGGGGGGCTGGAGCTACAAGTCCAGCACCAACCCCCTGCCAGTAGAGGTGGGCTGGAGCTACAGGACCAGAGCCAACCCCCTGCCAGTAGAGGGGGGCTGGAGCAACAGGTCCAGCACCAACCCCTGCCAGTGGAAGGAGGCTGAAGCTACAGATCCAGCACCAAACCCTTGCCAGTAGAGGGAGGATGGTACTACAGGTTAAGCACCAACCCCTTGCCAGTAGAGAGGGGCTGGAGCATCAGGTCCAGCACCATTCCCCTGACAGTGGAGGGGGGCTTGAGCTACAAATCCAGCACCTATCCCCTGCCAGTATAGGGGGGCTGTAGCTACAGGTCCAGCACCAACCCCCTGCCAGTAGAGTGAGCTGGATCTATTGGTCCAGCACCAACCCCCTGCCAGTAGAGAAGGGCTGGAGCTACAAGTCCAGCACCAACCCCCTACCAGTAGAGTGGGGCTGGAGCTACAAGTCCAACACCAACCCCCTGCCAGTTGAGGGGGGAGCTGGAGCTTCAGGTCCAGCACCAACCCCCTGCCAGTAGAGGAGGGCTGGAGCTACAAGTCCAGCACCAACCCCCTGCCAGTAGGGGGGGCTGGAGCTACAAGTCCAGCACCAACCCCCTGTCAGTAGAGGGGGCTGCAGCTGCAAGTCCAGCACCAACCCCCTGCCAGTAGAGGGGCTGTAGCTACAAATCCAGCACCCACCCTCAGCCAGTAGAGGGAAGCTGGAGCTACAGGTTCAGCACCATCCCCCTGCCAGTAGAGGGGCTGCAGCTACAAGTCCAGCACCAACCCCCTGCCAGTAGAGGGGCTGTAGCTACAAATCCAGCACCCACCCTCAGCCAGTAGAGGGAAGCTGGAGCTACAGGTTCAGCACCAACCCCCTGCCAGTAAAGAATGGCTGGAGCTACAGGTCCAGCACCAACCCCCTGCCAGTAGAGGGGGGCTGGAGCTACAGGTCCAGCACCAACCCCCTGCCAGTAGAGGGGGGCTGGAGCTACAGGTCCAGCACCAACTCCCTGCCAGTAGAGGGGGGCTGGAGCTACAGGTCCAGCACCAACCCCCTGCCAGTAGAGGGGGGCTGGAGCTACAGGTCTAGCACCAACCCGCTGCCAGTAGAGGGGGGGCTGGAGCTACAGGTCCAGCACCAACCCCCTGCCAGTAGAGGGGGGCTGGAGCTACAGGTCTAGCACCAACCCCCTGCCAGTAGAGGGGGGCTGGAGCTACAGGTCCAGCACCAACCCCCTGGCAGTAGAGGGGGGCTAGAGCTACAAGTCCAGCACCAACCCCCTGCCAGTAGAGGGGGGCTGGAGCTACAGGTCCAGCACCAACCACCTGCCAGTAGAGGGGGGCTGGAGCTACAGGTCCAGCACCAACCACCTGCCAGTAGAGGGGGGCTGGAGCTACAGGTCTAGCACCAACCCCCTGCCAGTAGAGGGGGGCTGGAGCTACAGGTCCAGCACCAACCCCCTGCCAGTAGAGGGGGGCTGGAGCTACAGGTCTAGCACCAACCCCCTGCCAGTAGAGGGGGGCTGGAGCTGCAGGTCCAGCACCAACCCCCTGCCAGTAGAGGGGGGCTAGAGCTACAAGTCCAGCACCAACCCCCTGCCAGTAGAGGGGGGCTGGAGCTACAGGTCCAGCACCAACCACCTGCCAGTAGAGGGGGGCTGGAGCTACAGGTCTTGCACCAACCCCCTGCCAGTAGAGGGGGGCTGGAGCTACAGGTCCAGCACCAACCCCCTGCCAGTAGAGGGGGGGCTGGAGCTACAGGTCTAGCACCAACCCCCTGCCAGTAGAGGGGGGGCTGGAGCTACAGGTCCAGCACCAACCCCCTGCCAGTAGAGGGGGGCTGGAGCTACAGGTCTAGCACCAGCCCCCTGCCAGTAGAGGGGGGGCTAGAGCTACAAGTCCAGCACCAACCCCCTGCCAGTAGAGGGGGGCTGGAGCTACAGGTCCAGCACCAACCACCTGCCAGTAGAGGGGGGCTGGAGCTACAGGTCTAGCACCAACCCCCTGCCAGTAGAGGGGGGCTGGAGCTACAGGTCTAGCACCAACCCCCTGCCAGTAGAGGGGGGCTGGAGCTACAGGTCCAGCACCAACCCCCTGCCAGTAGAGGGGGGCTGGAGCTACAGGTCTAGCACCAACCTCCTGCCAGTAGAGGGGGGCTGGAGCTACAGGTCCAGCACCAACCCCCTGCCAGTAGAGGGGGGCTGGAGCTACAGGTCTAGCACCCACGCCCTACCAGTAAAGGGGCTGTAGCTACAAGTCCAGCAGCAATCCCCCTGCCAGTAGAGGGGGGGGGCTGTAGCTACAAGTTCAGCACCCAGCCCCAGCCAGTAGAGGGGCTGGAGCTACTGGTCCAGCACCAACCCCCTATGCCAGTAGAGGGGGGGGGCTGGAGCTACTGGTTCAGCACCACCCCCCCCCCTGCCAGTAGAGGGGACTGGAGCTACAGGTCCAGCACCAACCCCCTGCCAGTAGAGGAGGGGGGCTGTAGCTACAAGTTCAGCACCAACCCCCTGCCAGTAGAGGGGGGGGGGCTGGAGCTACAGGTCCAGCACCAACCCCCTGCCAGTAGAGGGGGGGGGGCTGGAGCTACAGGTCCAGCACCAACCCCCTGCCAATACAGGGGGGCTGGAGCTAAAGGTCCAGCACCAACCCCCTGCCAGTAGAGGGGGAGCTGGAGCTACAAGTCCAGCACCAACCCCCTGCCAGTTGAGGGGGGCTGGAGCTACAAATCCAGCACCCACCCCCAGCCAGTAGAGGGGCTGGAGCTTCAGGTCCAGCACCAACCCCCTGCCAGTAGAGGAGGCTGGAGCTACAAATCCATTACCCACCCCGAGCCAGTAGAGGGGAGCTGGAGCTACAGGTCCAGCACCAACCCCCTACCAGTAGAGGGGTTGGAGCTACAAGTCCAGTACCAACCCCCTGCCAGTAGAGGGGGGCTGGAGCTACAGGTCTAGCACCAACCCCCCTGCCAGTAGAGGGGGGGGGCTGGAGCTACTAGTCCAACACCTACCCCCTGCCAGTGGAGGGGGGCTGGAGCTACAAGTCCAACACCAACCCCCTGCCAGTAGAGGGGGGCTGGAGCTACAAGTCCAACACCAACCCCCTGCCATTAGAGGGGGGCTGGAGCTACAAGTCCAACATCAACCCCCATGCCAGTAAATGGGGGGAGCTGGAGCTACAGGTCCAGCACCAAACCCCTGCCAGTAGAGGGGGGGGGGTGGAGCAACAGATCCAGGACCAACCCACTGGTTGATACCTGGTTGGTGGGGTTCTGGGTTTTTGGAGTTCTTCCACTCCCCAAGCCCAGCCCGAGGCCAGGCTTGACTTGTGAGAGTTTGGTCCACCAGGCTGTTGCTTGAAACGGCCCGCAGGCCCACATACCCACCACAGCCCGGCTGGTCAGGCACTCCTTGGAGGAACAAATCTAGTTTCCTCTTGAAGATGTCCACGGTTGTTCCGGCAATATTTCTTATGCTTGCTGGGAGGACGTTGAATAACCGTGGACCTCTGATGTTTATGCAGTGTTCTCTGATTGTGCCTATGGCACCCCTGCTCTTCACTGGTTTGCCAAAAGAGGGGGATTGGAGCTACAAGTCCAGCACCTACCCAATGCCAGTAGAGGGGGGCTGGGGCTACAAGTCCAGCACCTACCCAGTGCCAGTAGAGGGAGGCTGGAGCTACACGTCCAGCACCAACCTCCCTGCCAGTAGAGGGGGGCTGGAACTACAGGTCGAACACCAACCCCCTTGCCAGTAGAGGGGGGGGGGCTAGAGCTACAGGACCAGCACCAACCCCCTGCCCGTAGAGGGGGATTGAAGCTACAAATCCAGTACCAACCCCTTGCCAGTAGAGGGGGACTGAAGCTACAGGTCTAGCACCAACCCCCTGCCAGTATTGGGGCTGGAGCTATTATTCCAGCACCAAACCCCTGCCAGTAGAGGTGGGCTGGAGCTACAGGTCCAGCACCAAACCCCCTGCCAATAGAGGGAGGCTGGAGAAACAGGTCTAGCACCAACCCCCTGCCAGTAGAGGGGGGCTGGAGCTACAGGTCAAGCACCAACCCCTAGCCAGTAGAGGGGATCTGGAGCTTCAGGTCCAGCAGCAACCCCTGCCACTAGAGGGGGGCTAGAACAACAGGTCCAGTACCAACCCCCTTCCAGTAGAAGGAGGCTGGAGCTACAGGTTCAGCACCAACCTCATTCCAGTAGGAGGGAGGCTGGAGCTACAGGTCCAGCAGCAACCCCTGCCGGTAGAGGGGCGCTGGAGCTACAGGTCCAGCACCAACCCCCTGCCAGTAGAGGGGAGCTGGGGCTACAGATCCAACACCAACCCCCTGCCAGTAGAGGGGGCTGGAGATTCAGGAACACAAGAGAAGTGTTAAGTCTGCAGACACTAACAATGCTCTCTTCTGCCATGTGAGGGATTCTAATCATCCCATTGATTGGTCTTCCTCCAAAATAATCTTTCCTGCCTCTACTCTACACAGACGCTGTCTTGTAGAATCGGCTCTTATACACAATGTACCCAACATGAACTTGGGTCCTGGCTTTGTTGCTGTGGACTCTTCCCTTTCACAGTATATACTCAAATGCTCTAATCTTTCTAACAAACGTGACTTAACATAAGCTTACCCCTTCCATTTATCTTTCTTTCTCTTTCCTTTTCTTTCTCTCTTCTCCCTTTTTCTGTTCATTGTCTTCTCCTACGCTCCCTTGCTATCCTCTTCTTATTCCTATTACTTTCTCCTTCGGTGGTTATAATAGGAGCTGCCTCGTATGGGTCAATAGGCCTTCTGCAGTTCTCATTATTACTACTATCCCCTACACCTGACTTTCCTCCTCAGCTCTCTTTTGCCTATTTATTTCCTGTCCCTACCTCCTCATCACAATCGACTAGAGAATGGTCCAGGACGGACCGAAACGTCGTCATCCCTTCAACTTCTAGTGTGTGGTCTGGTCAACATACTTCAGCTGCGTTATTGTGACTCATCGCCTGCGTTCAGGTCCAGCACCAACCCCCTGACAGTGGAGGGGGGCTGGAGCTACAAATCCATCACCTACCCCCTGCCAGTAGAGGGGGGCTGTAGCTATAGGTCCAGCACCAACCCCCTGTCAGTAGAGGGGGGGGGGGCTGGAGCTACAAGTCCAGCACCAACCCCCTGCCAGTAGAGGGAAGCTGGAGCTACAGGTCCAGCACCAACCCTCTGCCAGTAGAGGGGGGCAGGAGCTACAGGTCCAGCACCAACCCCTTGCCAGTAGAGGGAGGCTGGAGCTACAGGTCCAGCACCAACCCCTTGCCAGTAGAGGGGGGCTGGAGCTACAGGTCCAGCATCAACCCCCTGCCAGTAGAGGGGGGCTGGAGATTCTGGTCCAGCACCAACCCCCTGCCAGTAGAGGTTGCCTGGAGCTACAGGTCCAGCACCAACCCCCTGCCAGTAGAGGGGGGGTTGGGGCTACAGGTCCAGCACCAACCCCTTGCCTGTAGAGGGGGGCTGGAGATTCAGGTCCAGCACCAACCCCCTGCCCGTAGAGGGGGATTAAAGCTACAAATCCAGTACCAACCCCCTGCCAGTAGAGGGGGACTGAAGCTACAGGTCTAGCACCAACCCCCTGCCAGTATTGGGGCTGGGGCTACTGGTCCAGCACCAACCCTCTGCCAGTAGAGGGGCTGGAGCTATTATTCCAGCACCAAACCCCTGCCAGTAGAGGTGGGCTGGAGCTACAGGACCAGAACCAACCCCCTGCCAGTAGAGGGGGGCTGGAGCAACAGGTCCAGCACCAACCCCTGCCAGTGGAAGGAGGCTGAAGCTACAGATCCAGCACCAAACCCTTGCCAGTAGAGGGAGGATGGTACTACAGGTCAAGCACCAACCCCTTGCCAGTAGAGGGGGGCTGGAGCATCAGGTCCAGCACCAACCCCCTGCCAGTAGAGGGAGGCTGGAGCTACAGATCCAGCACCAACCCCTTGACAGTGGAGGGGGGCTGGAGCTACAGGTCCAGCACCATTCCCCTGACAGTGGAGGGGGGCTTGAGCTACAAATCCAGCACCTATCCCCTGCCAGTATAGGGGGGCTGTAGCTACAGGTCCAGCACCAACCCCCTGCCAGTAGAGTGAGCTGGATCTATTGGTCCAGCACCAACCCCCTGCCAGTAGAGGAGGGCTGGAGCTACAAGTCCAACACCAACCCCCTACCAGTAGAGTGGGGCTGGAGCTACAAGTCCAACACCAACCCCCTGCCAGTTGAGGGGGGAGCTGGAGCTTCAGGTCCAGCACCAACCCCCTGCCAGTAGAGGAGGGCTGGAGCTACAAGGCCAGCACCAACCCCCTGCCAGTAGGGGGGGCTGGAGCTACAAGTCCAGCACCAAGCCCCTGTCAGTAGAGGGGCTGCAGCTACAAGTCCAGCACCAACCCCCTGCCAGTAGAGGGGCTGTAGCTACAAATCCAGCACCCACCCTCAGCCAGTAGAGGGAAGCTGGAGCTACAGGTTCAGCACCATCCCCCTGCCAGTAGAGGGGCTGCAGCTACAAGTCCAGCACCAACCCCCTGCCAGTAGAGGGGCTGTAGCTACAAATCCAGCACCCACCCTCAGCCAGTAGAGGGAAGCTGGAGCTACAGGTTCAGCACCAACCCCCTGCCAGTAAAGAATGGCTGGAGCTACAGGTCCAGCACCAACCCCCTGCCAGTAGAGGGGGGCTGGAGCTACAGGTCCAGCACCAACCCCCTGCCAGTAGAGGGGGGCTGGAGCTACAGGTCCAGCACCAACTCCCTGCCAGTAGAGGGGGGCTGGAGCTACAGGTCCAGCACCAACCCCCTGCCAGTAGAGGGGGGCTGGAGCTACAGGTCTAGCACCAACCCGCTGCCAGTAGAGGGGGGGCTGGAGCTACAGGTCCAGCACCAACCCCCTGCCAGTAGAGGGGGGCTGGAGCTACAGGTCTAGCACCAACCCCCTGCCAGTAGAGGGGGGCTGGAGCTACAGGTCCAGCACCAACCCCCTGCCAGTAGAGGGGGGCTAGAGCTACAAGTCCAGCACCAACCCCCTGCCAGTAGAGGGGGGCTGGAGCTACAGGTCCAGCACCAACCACCTGCCAGTAGAGGGGGGCTGGAGCTACAGGTCCAGCACCAACCACCTGCCAGTAGAGGGGGGCTGGAGCTACAGGTCTAGCACCAACCCCCTGCCAGTAGAGGGGGGCTGGAGCTACAGGTCCAGCACCCACCCTCAGCCAGTAGAGGGAAGCTGGAGCTACAGGTCTAGCACCAACCCCCTGCCAGTAGAGGGGGGCTGGAGCTACAGGTCCAGCACCAACCCCCTGCCAGTAGAGGGGGGCTAGAGCTACAAGTCCAGCACCAACCCCCTGCCAGTAGAGGGGGGCTGGAGCTACAGGTCCAGCACGAACCACCTGCCAGTAGAGGGGGGCTGGAGCTACAGGTCTAGCACCAACCCCCTGCCAGTAGAGGGGGGGCTGGAGCTACAGGTCCAGCACCAACCCCCTGCCAGTAGAGGGGGGCTGGAGCTACAGGTCTAGCACCAACCCCCTGCCAGTAGAGGGGGGGCTGGAGCTACAGGTCCAGCACCAACCCCCTGCCAGTAGAGGGGGGCTGGAGCTACAGGTCCAGCACCAACCCCTGCCAGTAGAGGGGGGCTGGAGCTACAAGTCCAGCACCAACCCCCTGCCAGTAGAGGGGGGCTGGAGCTACAAGTCCAGCACCAACCCCCTGCCAGTAGAGGTGGGCTGGAGCTACAGGACCAGAGCCAACCCCCTGCCAGTAGAGGGGGGCTGGAGCAACAGGTCCAGCACCAACCCCTGCCAGTGGAAGGAGGCTGAAGCTACAGATCCAGCACCAAACCCTTGCCAGTAGAGGGAGGATGGTACTACAGGTTAAGCACCAACCCCTTGCCAGTAGAGGGGGGCTGGAGCATCAGGTCCAGCACCATTCCCCTGACAGTGGAGGGGGGCTTGAGCTACAAATCCAGCACCTATCCCCTGCCAGTATAGGGGGGCTGTAGCTACAGGTCCAGCACCAACCCCCTGCCAGTAGAGTGAGCTGGATCTATTGGTCCAGCACCAACCCCCTGCCAGTAGAGAAGGGCTGGAGCTACAAGTCCAGCACCAACCCCCTACCAGTAGAGTGGGGCTGGAGCTACAAGTCCAACACCAACCCCCTGCCAGTTGAGGGGGGAGCTGGAGCTTCAGGTCCAGCACCAACCCCCTGCCAGTAGAGGAGGGCTGGAGCTACAAGTCCAGCACCAACCCCCTGCCAGTAGGGGGGGCTGGAGCTACAAGTCCAGCACCAACCCCCTGTCAGTAGAGGGGCTGCAGCTGCAAGTCCAGCACCAACCCCCTGCCAGTAGAGGGGCTGTAGCTACAAATCCAGCACCCACCCTCAGCCAGTAGAGGGAAGCTGGAGCTACAGGTTCAGCACCATCCCCCTGCCAGTAGAGGGGCTGCAGCTACAAGTCCAGCACCAACCCCCTGCCAGTAGAGGGGCTGTAGCTACAAATCCAGCACCCACCCTCAGCCAGTAGAGGGAAGCTGGAGCTACAGGTTCAGCACCAACCCCCTGCCAGTAAAGAATGGCTGGAGCTACAGGTCCAGCACCAACCCCCTGCCAGTAGAGGGGGGCTGGAGCTACAGGTCCAGCACCAACCCCCTGCCAGTAGAGGGGGGCTGGAGCTACAGGTCCAGCACCAACTCCCTGCCAGTAGAGGGGGGCTGGAGCTACAGGTCCAGCACCAACCCCCTGCCAGTAGAGGGGGGCTGGAGCTACAGGTCTAGCACCAACCCGCTGCCAGTAGAGGGGGGGCTGGAGCTACAGGTCCAGCACCAACCCCCTGCCAGTAGAGGGGGGCTGGAGCTACAGGTCTAGCACCAACCCCCTGCCAGTAGAGGGGGGCTGGAGCTACAGGTCCAGCACCAACCCCCTGGCAGTAGAGGGGGGCTAGAGCTACAAGTCCAGCACCAACCCCCTGCCAGTAGAGGGGGGCTGGAGCTACAGGTCCAGCACCAACCACCTGCCAGTAGAGGGGGGCTGGAGCTACAGGTCCAGCACCAACTACCTGCCAGTAGAGGGGGGCTGGAGCTACAGGTCTAGCACCAACCCCCTGCCAGTAGAGGGGGGCTGGAGCTACAGGTCCAGCACCAACCCCCTGCCAGTAGAGGGGGGCTGGAGCTACAGGTCTAGCACCAACCCCCTGCCAGTAGAGGGGGGCTGGAGCTGCAGGTCCAGCACCAACCCCCTGCCAGTAGAGGGGGGCTAGAGCTACAAGTCCAGCACCAACCCCCTGCCAGAAGAGGGGGGCTGGAGCTACAGGTCCAGCACCAACCACCTGCCAGTAGAGGGGGGCTGGAGCTACAGGTCTAGCACCAACCCCCTGCCAGTAGAGGGGGGCTGGAGCTACAGGTCCAGCACCAACCCCCTGCCAGTAGAGGGGGGGCTGGAGCTACAGGTCTAGCACCAACCCCCTGCCAGTAGAGGGGGGGCTGGAGCTACAGGTCCAGCACCAACCCCCTGCCAGTAGAGGGGGGCTGGAGCTACAGGTCTAGCACCAACCCCCTGCCAGTAGAGGGGGGGCTAGAGCTACAAGTCCAGCACCAACCCCCTGCCAGTAGAGGGGGGCTGGAGCTACAGGTCCAGCACCAACCACCTGCCAGTAGAGGGGGGCTGGAGCTACAGGTCTAGCACCAACCCCCTGCCAGTAGAGGGGGGCTGGAGCTACAGGTCTAGCACCAACCCCCTGCCAGTAGAGGGGGGCTGGAGCTACAGGTCCAGCACCAACCCCCTGCCAGTAGAGGGGGGCTGGAGCTACAGGTCTAGCACCAACCTCCTGCCAGTAGAGGGGGGCTGGAGCTACAGGTCCAGCACCAACCCCCTGCCAGTAGAGGGGGGCTGGAGCTACAGGTCCAGCACCAACCCCCTGCCAGTAGAGGGGGGCTGGAGCTACAGGTCCAGCACCAACCCCCTGCCAGTAGAGGGGGGCTGGAGCTACAGGTCTAGCACCAACCCCCTGCCAGTAGAGGGGGGCTGGAGCTACAGGTCTAGCACCAAACCCCTGCCACTAGAGGGGGGCTGGAACTACAGGTCCAGCACCAACCTCCCTGCCAGTAGAGAGGGGCTGAAGCTACAGGTCCAGGATAAACCCCCTGCCAGTAAAGGGGGGCTGGATAATGGCGCTGACACTGCCCACAGGTGATAATGGGGTTGACACTGACCACAGGTGAAAATGGGGCTGACACTGACCACAGGTGATAATGGGGCTGACACTGACCGTAGGTGATAATGGGGCTGACACTGACCGTAGGTGATAATGGGGCTGACACTGTCCACAGGTGATAACGGGGCTGACACTGTCCACAGGTGATAACGGGGCTGACACTGTCCACAGGTGATAAAGGGACTGACACTGTCCACAGGTGATAATGGGGCTGACACTGTCCACAAGTTATAATGGGGCTGACACTGCCCACTGGTGATAATGGGGCTGACACTGCCCACCGGTGATAATGGGGCTGACACTGACCACAGGTGATAATGGGGCTGACACTGACCACAGGTGATAATGGTGCTGACACTGACCACAGGTGATAATGGGGCTGACACTGACCACAGGTGATAATGGGGCTGACACTGACCACAGGTGATAATGGGGCTGACACTGACCACAGGTGATAATGGTGCTGACACTGTCCACAGGTGATAATGGGGCTGACACTGACCACAGGTGATAATGGGGCTGACACTGACCACAGGTGATAATGGGGCTGACAATCCATATGTGATAATGGGGCTGACACTGACCACAGGTGATAATGGGGCTGACACTGTCCACAGGTGATAATGGGGCTGACACTTACCACAGGTGATAATGGGGCTGGCACTGCCCACAGGTGATAACGGGGCTGACACTCCACATGTGATAATGGGGCTGACACTTTCCACAGATGATAATGGGGCTGACACTGTCCACAGGTGATAATGGGGCTGACACTGCCCACTGGTGATAATGGGGCTGACACTGACCACAGGTGATAATGGGGCTGACACTGACCACAGGTGATAATGGGGCTGACACTGACCACAGGTGATAATGGGGCTGACACTGACCACAGGTGATAATGGGGCTGACACTCCACATGTGATAATGGAGTTGTCACTGTCCACAGGTGATAATGGGGCTGACACTGACCACAGGTGATAATGGGGCTGACACTGATCACAGGTGATAATGGGGCTGACACTTACCACAGGTGATAATGGGGGTGACACTGTCCACAGGTGATAACGGGGGTGACACTGTCCACAGGTGATAATGGGGCTGGCACTGCCCATGGTTGATAATGGGGCTGACACTGACCACAGGTGATAATGGGGCTGACACTGACCACAGGTGATAATGGGGCTGACACTGACCACAGGTGATAATGGGGCTGACACTGTCCACAGGTGATAATGGGTCTGACACTGACCACAGGTGATAATGGGGCTGACACTGTCAACAGGTTGAGGACCTCCGCAGGATGAGGGAGCCCGTCAAGAGGCTGGTGGAGGCTGGCCGGGTGTTGGCCGTCCAGGAAGACCAAGATAGCCGCCGCTCCGCCATGATAACTCTACAAGACGGACAGCTGTACCTCCACCCACTCCTGCGTCAGCCCACGCCCACCTACGCCCACACCCTCCAGGTTACTTTATTACACCCACTTGTCTTACTGACATTACTGAGTTATAACTAATATGATGACATTTTGTTATACAGTTATCAGCATGATTTATTTCATTTTCTGCAGGAGAGTGAGGTTGTGGGCATGCTAGACCCCTCCTGCACCTTGGCGTTCCTTGAGCTCGGGTGGGCGGGGTCAACAAGAGGGCGGGTCACCATCCGGTTGACCCCTGACACTCTGCTGGCCAGACAGTTTGTGTTGTTGTGTACGGGCCAGCGGGGCCACACCTACCGCAACACGGGTGGATGACAAAGGTCAGCCGGGGGAGTGTGTGGGGGGCGGAGACTACGAGAGTAATGATGGTGAGGGAGGAGCCCAACTGCTGCATTACGTCCTGGCCCACACAGCTCCTGCCCGGAGGTCAGGCCGGGCAGGAGCTGTGCGGGCCAGGTGTCCGCTGGGGGATCCCAGGAGTACCCAGTTCATCATCGGCACCAGGGACCTCCAGGGTGGTGGCCAGTGGTTATATGTCTTCGGTGATGTGGTGAGCGGACTGGATGTGGTGAGGGCAGCAGTCAACCACAGTGACATTACAGAGGTGACTGTGGTGGACTGTGGTGTTGTGCTGCCACTCTAGTTCACTGTACCATCACCATCACTACTGTGGTGTTGTGCTGCCACTCTAGTTCACTGTACCATCACTACTGTGGTGTTGTGCTGCCACTCTAGTTCACTGTACCACCACCATCACTACTGTGGTGTTGTGCTGCATCTCTAGTTCACTGTACCATCACTACTGTGGTGTTGTGCTGCCACTCTAGTTCACTGTACCACCACCATCACTACTGTGGTGTTGTGCTGCCACTCTAGTTCACTGTACCATCACTATCACTACTATGGTCTAGTGCTGCCACTCTAGTTCACTGTACCATCACCATCACTACTGTGGTGTTGTGCTGCCACTCAAGTTCACTGTACCATCACCATCACTACTGTGGTGTTGTGCTGCCACTCTAGTTCACTGTACCACCACCATCACTACTGTGGTGTTGTGCTGCTACTCTAGTTCACTGTACCATCACTACTGTGGTGTTCTGCTGCCACTCTAGTTCACTGTACCACCACCATCACTACTGTGGTGTTGTGCTGCCACTCAAGTTCACTGTACCATCATTATCACTACTGTGGTGTTGTGCTACTGCTCTAGTTCACTGTACCATCACTACTGTGGTGTTGTGCTGCCACTCTAGTTCGCTGTACCATCACTACTGTGGTGTTGTGCTGCCACTCTAGTTCACTGTACCATCACCATCACTATTGTGGTGTTGTGCTGCCACTCCAGTTCACTGTACCACCACCATCACTACTGTGGTGTTGTGTTGCCACACTAGTTCACTGTACCACCACCATCACTACTATGGTGTTGTGCTGCCACTCTAGTTCACTGTACCACCAATATCACTACTGTGGTGTTGTGTTGCCACTCTAGTTCACTGTACCATCACCATCACTACTGTGGTGTTGTGCTGCCACTCTAGTTCACTGTACCATCACTACTGTGGTGTTGTGCTGCAACTCTAGTTCACTGTACCATCACCATCACTACTGTGGTGTTGTGCTGCCACTCTAGTTCACTGTACCATCACCATCACTACTGTGGTGTTGTGCTGCCACTCTAGTTCACTGTACCATCACCATCACTACTGTGGTGTTGTGCTGCCACTCTAGTTCACTGTACCACCACCATCACTACTGTGGTGTTGTGCTGCTACTCTAGTTCACTGTACCATCACTACTGTGGTGTTGTGCTGCCACTCTAGTTCACTGTACCATCACTACTGTGGTGTTGTGCTGCCACTCTAGTTCACTGTACCACCACCATCACTACTGTGGTGTTGTGCTGCCACTCTAGTTCACTGCACCATCATTATCACTACTGTGGTGTTGTGCTGCAACTCTAGTTCACTGTACCATCACTACTGTGGTGTTGTGCTGCCACTCTAGTTCGCTGTGCCATCACTACTGTGGTGTTGTGCTGCCACTCTAGTTCACTGTACCATCACCATCACTACTGTGGTGTTGTGCTGCGACTCTAGTTCACTGTACCACCACCATCACAACTGTGGTGTTGTGTTGCCACTCTAGTTCACTGTACCACCACCATCACTACTGTGGTGTTGTGCTGCCACTCTAGTTCACTGTACCATCACCATCACTACTGTGGTGTTGTGCAGCCACTCTAGTTCACTGTACCACCATTATCACTACTGTGGTGTTGTGCTGCCACTCTAGTTCACAGTACCATCACTACTGTGGTGTTGTGCTGCCACTCTAGTTCACTGTACCATCACCATCACTACTGTGGTGTTGTGCTGACACTCTAGTTCACTGTACCGCCACCATCACTACTGTGGTGTTGTGCTGCCACTCATGTTCACTGTACCATCACCATCACTACTGTGGTGTTGTGCTGCCACTCTAGTTTACTGTACCATCACCATCACTACTGTGGTGTTGTGCTGCCACTCTAGTTCACTGTACCCCCACCGTCAGTACTGTGGTGTTGTGCTGCCACTCTAGTTCACTGTACCACCACCATCACTACTGTGGTGTTGTGCTGCCACTCTAGTTCACTGTACCATCATTATCACTACTGTGGTGTTGTGCTGCTACTCTAGTTCACTGTATTATCACTACTGTGGTGTAGTGCTGCCACTCTAGTTCACTGTACCATCACTACTGTGGTGTAGTGCTGCCACTCTAGTTCACTGTACCCCCACCGTCAGTACTGTGGTGTTGTGCTGCCACTCTAGTTCACTGTACCATCATTATCACTACTGTGGTGTTGTGCTGCTACTCTAGTTCACTGTACCATCACTACTGTGGTGTTGTGCTGCCACTCTAGTTCACTGTACCACCACCATCACTACTGTGGTGTTGTGCTGCCACTCTAGTTCACTGTACCATCATTATCACTACTGTGGTGTTGTGCTACCTCTCTAGTTCACTGTACCACCACTACTGTGGTGTTGTGCTGCCACTCTCGTTCACTGTACCATCACTACTGTGGTGTTGTGCTGCTACTCTAGTTCACTGTATCACCACTACTGTAGTGTTCTGCTGCCACTCTAGTTCACTGTACCACCACCATCACTATTGTGGTGTTGTGCTGCCACTCTAGTTCACTGCACCATCATTATCACTACTGTGGTGTTGTGCTGCAACTCTAGTTCACTGTACCATCACTACTGTGGTGTTGTGCTGCCACTCTAGTTCGCTGTGCCATCACTACTGTGGTGTTGTGCTGCCACTCTAGTTCACTGTACCATCACCATCACTACTGTGGTGTTGTGCTGCGACTCTAATTCACTGTACCACCACCATCACAACTGTGGTGTTGTGTTGCCACTCTAGTTCACTGTACCACCACCATCACTACTGTGGTGTTGTGCTGCCACTCTAGTTCACTGTACCATCACCATCACTACTGTGGTGTTGTGCAGCCACTCTAGTTCACTGTACCACCATTATCACTACTGTGGTGTTGTGCTGCCACTCTAGTTCACAGTACCATCACTACTGTGGTGTTGTGCTGCCACTCTAGTTCACTGTACCACCACCATCACTACTGTGGTGTTGTGCTGCCACTCATGTTCACTGTACCATCACCATCACTACTGTGGTGTTGTGCTGCCACTCTAGTTTACTGTACCATCACCATCACTACTGTGGTGTTGTGCTGCCACTCTAGTTCACTGTACCCCCACCGCCAGTACTGTGGTGTTGTGCTGCCACTCTAGTTCACTGTACCACCACCATCACTACTGTGGTGTTGTGCTGCCACTCTAGTTCACTGTACCATCATTATCACTACTGTGGTGTTGTGCTGCTACTCTAGTTCACTGTATTATCACTATTGTGGTGTAGTGCTGCCACTCTAGTTCACTGTACCATCACTACTGTGGTGTAGTGCTGCCACTCTAGTTCACTGTACCCCCACCGTCAGTACTGTGGTGTTGTGCTGCCACTCTAGTTCACTGTACCATCATTATCACTACTGTGGTGTTGTGCTGCTACTCTAGTTCACTGTACCATCACTACTGTGGTGTTGTGCTGCCACTCTAGTTCACTGTACCACCACCATCACTACTGTGGTGTTGTGCTGCCACTCTAGTTCACTGTACCATCATTATCACTACTGTGGTGTTGTGCTACTCTCTAGTTCACTGTACCACCACTACTGTGGTGATGTGCTGCCACTCTCGTTCACTGTACCATCACTACTGTGGTGTTGTGCTGCTACTCTAGTTCACTGTATCACCACTACTGTAGTGTTCTGCTGCCACTCTAGTTCACTGTACCACCACCATCACTATTGTGGTGTTGTGCTGCCACTCTAGTTCACTGTACCACCACCATCACTACTGTGGTGTTGTGCTGCCACTTTAGTTCACTGTACCATCACTACTGTGGTGTTGTGCTGCCACCCTAGTTCACTGTACCATCACTACTGTCATGTTGTGCTGCCACTCTAGTTCACTGTACCATCACCATCACTTCTGTGGTGTTGTGCTGTTTTTCTAGTTCACTGTACCATCACCATCACTACTGTGGTGTTGTGCTGCCACTCTTGTTCACTGTACCACCACCATCACTACTGTGGTGTTGTGCTGCCACTCTAGTTCACTGTACCACCACCATCACATCGGTGGTGTTGTGCTGCCACTCTAGTTCACTGTACCACCACCATCACTACTGTGGTGTTGTGCTGCCACTCTAGTTCACTGTACCACCAATATCACTACTGTGGTGTTGTGCTGCCA
Source organism: Procambarus clarkii (assembly GCF_040958095.1). Lineage (NCBI taxonomy): Eukaryota > Metazoa > Arthropoda > Malacostraca > Decapoda > Cambaridae > Procambarus > Procambarus clarkii. The sequence continues at coordinate 619,858 of NC_091184.1, read as the reverse complement.
CTCTAGTTCACTGTACCATCACCATCACTACTGTGGTGTTCTGCTGCCACTCTAGTTCACTGTACCATCACTACTGTGGTGTTGTGCTGCCACTCTAGTTCACTGTACCATCATCATCACTACTGTGGTGTTGTGCTGCCACTCTAGTTCACTGTACCATCACCATCACTACTGTGGTATTGTGCTGCCACTCTAGTTCACTGTACCATCACCATCACTACTGTGGTGTTGTGCTGCCACTCTAGGTCACTGTACCACCACCATCACTACTGTGGTGTTGTGCTGCTACTCTAGTTCACTGTACCATCACTACTGTGGTGTTGTGCTGCCACTCTAGTTCACTGTACCATCACTACTGTGGTGTTGTGCTGCCACTCTAGTTCACTGTACCACCACCATCACTACTGTGGTGTTGTGCTGCCACTCTAGTTCACTGTACCACCACCATCACTACTGTGGTGTTGTGTTGCCACTCTAGTTCACTGTACCACCACCATCACTACTGTGGTGTTGTGCTGCCACTCCAGTTCACTGTACCACCACCATCACTACTGTGGTGTTGTGCTGCCACTCTAGTTCACTGTACCACCATTATCACTACTGTGGTGTTGTGCTGCCCCTCTAGTTCACAGTACCATCACTACTGTGGTGTTGTGCTGCCACTCTAGTTCACTGTACCATCACCATCACTACTGTGGTGTTGTGCTGCCACTCTAGTTCACTGTACCACCACCATCACTACTGTGGTGTTGTGCTGCCACTCATGTTCACTGTACCATCACCATCACTACTGTGGTGTTGTGCTGCCACTCTAGTTTACTGTACCATCACCATCACTACTGTGGTGTTGTGCTGCCACTCTAGTTCACTGTACCCCCACCGTCAGTACTGTGGTGTTGTGCTGCCACTCTAGTTCACTGTACCACCACCATCACTACTGTCGTGTTGTGCTGCCACTCTAGTTCACTGTACCATCATTATCACTACTGTGGTGTTGTGCTACCACTCTAGTTCACTATACCACCACTACTGTGGTGTTGTGCTGCCACTCTAGTTCACTGTACCATCACTACTGTGGTGTTGTGCTGCTACTCTAGTTCACTGTATCACCACTACTGTAGTGTTGTGCTGCCACTCTAGTTCACTGTACCACCACCATCACTATTGTGGTGTTGTGCTGCCACTCTAGTTCACTGTACCACCACCATCACTACTGTGGTGTTGTGCTGCCACTTTAGTTCACTGTACCATCACTACTGTGGTGTTGTGCTGCCACTCTAGTTCACTGTACCATCACTACTGTCGTGTTGTGCTGCCACTCTAGTTCACTGTACCATCACCATCACTTCTGTGGTGTTGTGCTGCTACTCTAGTTCACTGTACCATCACCATCACTACTGTGGTGTTGTGCTGCCACTCTTGTTCACTGTACCACCACCATCACTACTGTGGTGTTGTGCTGCCACTCTAGTTCACTGTACCACCACCATCACATCGGTGGTGTTGTGCTGCCACTCTAGTTCACTGTACAACCACCATCACTACTGTGGTGTTGTGCTGCCACTCTAGTTCACTGTACCATCACCATCACTACTGTGGTGTTGTGCTGCCACTCTAGTTCACTGTACCACCACCATCACTACTGTGGTGTTGTGCTGCCACTCTAGTTCACTGTACCATCACTATCACTACTATGGTGTTGTGCTGCTACTCTAGTTCACTGTACCATCACTACTGTGGTGTTGTGCTGCCACTCTAGTTCACTGTACCATCACCATCACTACTGTAGTGTTGTGCTGCCACTCTAGTTCACTGTACCACCACCACCACTACTGTGGTGTTGTGCTGCCACTCTAGTTCACTGTACCACCACCATCACTATTATGGCATTGTGCTGCCACTCTAGTTCACTGTACCATCACTACTGTGGTGTTGTGCTGCCACTCTAGTTCACTGTACCACCACCATCACATCGGTGGTGTTGTGCTGCCACTCTAGTTCACTGTACCACCACCATCACTACTGTAGTGTTGTGCTGCCACTCTAGTTCACTGTACTACCACCATCACTACTGTGGTGTTGTGCTGCTACTCTAGTTCACTGTACCATCACTACTGTAGTGTTGTGCTGCCACTCTAGTTCACTGTACCATCACTACTGTGGTGTTGTGCTGCCACTCTAGTTCACTGTACCATCATTATCACTACTGTCGTGTTGTGCTGCTACTCTAGTTCACTGTACCATCACTACTGTGGTGTTGTGCTGCCACTCTAGTTCACTGTACCACCACCATCACTACTGTAGTGTTGTGCTGCCACTCTAGTTCACTGTACCATCATTACTACTACTGTGCTGTTGTGCTACCACTCTAGTTCACTGTACCACCACCATCACTACTGTGGTGTTGTGCTGCCACTCTAGTTCACTGTACCACCACCATCACTACTGTGGTGTTGTGCTGCCACTCTAGTTCACTGTACCATCACCATCACTATTGAGGTGTTATGCTGCCACTCTAGTTCACTGTACCATCATTATCACTACTGTCGTGTTGTGCTGCCACTCTAGTTCACTGTACCATCACTATTGTGGTGTTGTGCTGCCACTTTAGTTCACTGTACCAACACTACTGTGGTGTTGTGCTGCCACTCTAGTTCACTGTACCATCACTACTGTGGTGTTGTGCTGCCACTCTAGTTCACTGTACCATCACCATCACTTCTGTGGTGTTGTGCTGCTACTCTAGTTCACTGTACCATCACCATCACTACTGTGGTGTTGTGCTGCCACTCTTGTTCACTGTACCACCACCATCACTACTGTGGTGTTGTGCTGCCACTCTGGTTCACTGTACCATCACCATCACTACTGTGGTGTTGTGCTGCCACTCTAGTTCACTGTACCATCACCATCACTACTGTGGTGTTGTGCTGCCACTCTAGTTCACTGTACCATCACCATCACTACTGTGGTGTTGTGCCGCCACTCTAGTTCACTGTACCACCACCATCACTACTGTGGTGTTGTGCTGCCACTCTAGTTCACTGTACCACCACCATCACTACTGTGGTGTTGTGCTGACACTGTAGTTCACTGTACCACCACCATCACTACTGTGGTGTTGTGCTGCCACTCTAGTTCACTGTACCATCACCATCACTACTGTGGTGTTGTGCTGCCACTCTAGTTCACTGCACCATCACCATCACTACTGTGGTGTTGTGCTGCCACTCTAGTTCACTGGGCCATCACCATCACTACTGTGGTGTTGTGCTGACACTGTAGTTCACTGTACCATCACCATCACTACTGTGGTGTTATGCTGCCACTCTAGTTCACTGTACCATCACCATCACTACTGTGATGTTGTGCTGCCACTGTAGTTCACTGTACCATCACTACTGTGGTGTTGTGCTGCCACTCTAGTTCACTGTACCATCACTACTGTGGTGTTGTGCTGCCACTCTAGTTCACTGTACCATCACTACTGTGGTGTTGTGCTGCCACTCTAGTTCACTGTACTACCACCATCACTACTGTGGTGTTGTGCTGCCACTCTAGTTCACTGTACCATCACTACTGTGGTGTTGTGCTGCCACTCTAGTTCACTGTACCATCACTACTGTGGTGTTGTGCTGCCACTCTAGTTCACTGTACCATCACTACTGTGGTGTTGTGCTGCCACTCTAGTTCACTGTACCATCACTACTGTGGTGTTGTGCTGCCACTCTAGTTCACTGAACCACCACCATCACTACTGTGGTGTTGTGCTGCCACTCTAGTTCACTGTACCATCACCATCACTACTGTGGTGTTGTGCTGCCACTCTAGTTCACTGCACCATCACCATCACTTCTGTGGTGTTGTGCTGCCACTCTAGTTCACTGGGCCATCACCATCACTACTGTGGTGTTGTGCTGACACTGTAGTTCACTGTACCATCACCATCACTACTGTGGTGTTATGCTGCCACTCTAGTTCACTGTACCATCACCATCACTACTGTGATGTTGTGCTGCCACTGTAGTTCACTGTACCATCACTACTGTGGTGTTGTGCTGCCACTCTAGTTCACTGTACCATCACTACTGTGGTGTTGTGCTGCCACTCTAGTTCACTGTACCATCACTACTGTGGTGTTGTGCTGCCACTCTAGTTCACTGTACTACCACCATCACTACTGTGGTGTTGTGCTGCCACTCTAGTTCACTGTACCATCACTACTGTGGTGTTGTGCTGCCACTCTAGTTCACTGTACCATCACTACTGTGGTGTTGTGCTGCCACTCTAGTTCACTGTACCATCACTACTGTGGTGTTGTGCTGCCACTCTAGTTCACTGTACCATCACTACTGTGGTGTTGTGCTGCCACTCTAGTTCACTGTACCACCACCATCACTACTGTGGTGTTGTGCCGCCACTCTAGTTCACTGTACCACCACCATCACTACTGTGGTGTTGTGCTGCCACTCTAGTTCACTGTACCACCACCATCACTACTGTGGTGTTGTGCTGACACTGTAGTTCACTGTACCACCACCATCACTACTGTGGTGTTGTGCTGCCACTCTAGTTCACTGTACCATCACCATCACTACTGTGGTGTTGTGCTGCCACTCTAGTTCACTGCACCATCACCATCACTACTGTGGTGTTGTGCTGCCACTCTAGTTCACTGGGCCATCACCATCACTACTGTGGTGTTGTGCTGACACTGTAGTTCACTGTACCATCACCATCACTACTGTGGTGTTATGCTGCCACTCTAGTTCACTGTACCATCACCATCACTACTGTGATGTTGTGCTGCCACTGTAGTTCACTGTACCATCACTACTGTGGTGTTGTGCTGCCACTCTAGTTCACTGTACCATCACTACTGTGGTGTTGTGCTGCCACTCTAGTTCACTGTACCATCACTACTGTGGTGTTGTGCTGCCACTCTAGTTCACTGTACTACCACCATCACTACTGTGGTGTTGTGCTGCCACTCTAGTTCACTGTACCATCACTACTGTGGTGTTGTGCTGCCACTCTAGTTCACTGTACCATCACTACTGTGGTGTTGTGCTGCCACTCTAGTTCACTGTACCATCACTACTGTGGTGTTGTGCTGCCACTCTAGTTCACTGTACCATCACTACTGTGGTGTTGTGCTGCCACTCTAGTTCACTGTACCACCACCATCACTACTGTGGTGTTGTGCTGCCACTCTAGTTCACTGTACCATCACCATCACTACTGTGGTGTTGTGCTGCCACTCTAGTTCACTGGGCCATCACCATCACTACTGTGGTGTTATGCTGCCACTCTAGTTCACTGTACCATCACCATCACTACTGTGATGTTGTGCTGCCACTGTAGTTCACTGTACCATCACTACTGTGGTGTTGTGCTGCCACTCTAGTTCACTGTACCATCACTACTGTGGTGTTGTGCTGCCACTCTAGTTCACTGTACCATCACTACTGTGGTGTTGTGCTGCCACTCTAGTTCACTGTACCACCACCATCACTACTGTGGTGTTGTGCTACCACTCTAGTTCACTGTACCATCACTACTGTGGTGTTGTGCTGCCACTCTGGTTCACTCTACCATCACTACTGTGGTGTTGTGCGGCCACTCTAGTTCACTGTACCACCACCATCACTACTGTGGTGTTGTGCTGCCAATCTAGTTCACTGTACTATCACCATCACTACTGTGGTGTTGTGCTGCCACTCTAGTTCACTGTACCATCACCATCACTACTGTGGTGTTGTGCTGCCACTCTAGTTCACTGTACCATCACCATCACTACTGTGGTGTTGTGCTGCCACTCTAGTTCACTGTTCCATCACTACTGTGGTGTTGTGCTGCCACTCTAGTTCACTGTACCATCACTATTGTGGTGTTGTGCTGCCACTCTAGTTCACTTTACCATCACTACTGTGGTGTTGTGCTGCCACTCTAGTTCACTGTACCATCACCACCACCACTACTGTGGTGTTGTGCTGCCACTCTAGTTCACTCTACCATCACTACTGTGGTGTTGTGCGGCCACTCTAGTTCACTGTACCACCACCATCACTACTGTGGTGTTGTGCTGCCACTCTAGTTCACTGTACCATCACCATCACTACTGTGGTGTTGTGCTGCCACTCTAGTTCACTGTACCATCACCATCACTACTGTGGTGTTATGCTGCCACTCTAGTTCACTGTAACATCACCATCACTACTGTGGTGTTGTGCTGCAACTCTAGTTCACTGTACCACCACCATCACTACTGTGGTGTTGTGCTGCCACTCTAGTTCACTGTACCATCACTACTGTGGTGTTGTGCTGCCACTCTAGTTCACTGTACCATCACTACTGTGGTGTTGTGCTGCCCCCTCTAGTTCACTGTACCACCACCATCACTACTGTGGTGTTGTGCTGCCACTCTAGTTCACTGTACCATCACCATCACTACTGTGGTGTTGTGCTGCCACTCTAGTTCACTGCACCATCACCATCACTACTGTGGTGTTGTGCTGCCACTCTAGTTCACTGGGCCATCACCATCACTACTGTGGTGTTGTGCTGACACTGTAGTTCACTGTACCATCACCATCACTACTGTGGTGTTATGCTGCCACTCTAGTTCACTGTACCATCACCATCACTACTGTGATGTTGTGCTGCCACTGTAGTTCACTGTACCATCACTACTGTGGTGTTGTGCTGCCACTCTAGTTCACTGTACCATCACTACTGTGGTGTTGTGCTGCCACTCTAGTTCACTGTACCATCACTACTGTGGTGTTGTGCTGCCACTCTAGTTCACTGTACCACCACCATCACTACTGTGGTGTTGTGCTGCCACTCTAGTTCACTGTACCATCACTACTGTGGTGTTGTGCTGCCACTCTAGTTCACTCTACCATCACTACTGTGGTGTTGTGCGGCCACTCTAGTTCACTGTACCACCACCATCACTACTGTGGTGTTGTGCTGCCAATCTAGTTCACTGTACTATCACCATCACTACTGTGGTGTTGTGCTGCCACTCTAGTTCACTGTACCATCACCATCACTACTGTGGTGTTGTGCTGCCACTCTAGTTCACTGTACCATCACCATCACTACTGTGGTGTTGTGCTGCCACTCTAGTTCACTGTTCCATCACTACTGTGGTGTTGTGCTGCCACTCTAGTTCACTGTACCATCACTATTGTGGTGTTGTGCTGCCACTCTAGTTCACTTTACCATCACTACTGTGGTGTTGTGCTGCCACTCTAGTTCACTGTACCATCACCACCACCACTACTGTGGTGTTGTGCTGCCACTCTAGTTCACTCTACCATCACTACTGTGGTGTTGTGCGGCCACTCTAGTTCACTGTACCACCACCATCACTACTGTGGTGTTGTGCTGCCACTCTAGTTCACTGTACCATCACTACTGTGGTGTTGTGCTGCCACTCTAGTTCACTGTACCATCACTACTGTGGTGTTGTGTTTCCACTCTAGTTCACTGTACCACCACCATCACTACTGTTGTGTTGTGCTGCTACTCTAGTTCACTGTACCACCACCATCACTAATGTTGGTTATGCTGCCACTCTAGTTCACTGTACCACCACCATCACTACTGTGGGGTTTGCTGCCACTCTAGTTCACTGTACCACCACCATCACTTCTGTGGTGTTGTGCTGCCACTCTAGTTCACTGTACCACCACCATCACTACTGTGGTGTTGTGCTGCCACTCTAGTTCACTGTACCATCACCATCACTACTGTGGTGTTGTGCTGCCACTCTAGTTCCCTGTACCATCACCATCACTACTGTGGTGTTGTGCTGCCACTCTAGTTCACTGTACCATCACTACTGTGGTGTTGTGCTGACACTGTAGTTCACTGAACCATCACCATCACTACTGTGGTGTTATGCTGCCACTCTAGTTCACTGTATCATCACCATCACTACTGTGATGTTGTGCTGCCACTGTAGTTCACTGTACCATCACTACTGTGGTGTTGTGCTGCCACTCTAGTTCACTGTACCATCACTACTGTGGTGTTGTGCTGCCACTCTAGTTCACTGTACCATCACTACTGTGGTGTTGTGCTGCCACTCTAGTTCACTGTACCACCACCATCACTACTGTGGTGTTGTGCTGCCACTCTAGTTCACTGTACCATCACTACTGTGGTGTTGTGCTGCCACTCTAGTTCACTGTACCATCACTACTGTGGTGTTGTGCTGCCACTCTAGTTCACTGTACCATCACTACTGTTGTGTTGTGCTGCCACTCTAGTTCACTGTACCATCACTACTGTGGTGTTGTGCTGCCACTCTAGTTCACTGTACCATCACTACTGTGGTGTTGTGCTGCCACTCTAGTTCACTGTACCATCACTACTGTGGTGTTGTGCTGCCACTCTAGTTCACTGTACCACCACCATCACTACTGTTGTGTTGTGCTGCTACTCTAGTTCACTGTACCACCACCATCACTAATGTTGGTTATGCTGCCACTCTAGTTCACTGTACCACCACCATCACTACTGTGGGGTTTGCTGCCACTCTAGTTCACTGTACCACCACCATCACTTCTGTGGTGTTGTGCTGCCACTCTAGTTCACTGTACCACCACCATCACTACTGTGGTGTTGTGCTGCCACTCTAGTTCACTGTACCATCACCATCACTACTGTGGTGTTGTGCTGCCACTCTAGTTCCCTGTACCATCACCATCACTACTGTGGTGTTGTACTGCCACTCTAGTTCACTGTACCATCACCATCACTACTGTGGTGTTGTGCTGCCACTCTAGTTCACTGTACCATCACCATCACTACTGTGGTGTTGTGCTGCCACTCTAGTTCACTGTACCATCACCATCACTACTGTGGTGTTGTGCTGCCACTCTAGTTCACTGTACCACCACCATCACTACTGTGGTGTTGTGCTGCCACTCTAGTTCACTGTACCATCACCATCACTACTGTGGTGTTGTGCTGCCACTCTAGTTCCCTGTACCATCACCATCACTCCTGCATCACCATGGACTGCGTGTTTTGATGCCCCATGTAATTTAAGTACAGACTTTTATCACTATATCATCATTACTTCACTATCTTTGGTATCATGTACCTGACAAACTCGGCTGCATCACCATCTTCCCAGCTGTATCACTATAGCTTCACTATCACCTCAGGCCCCACACTTGGGGTCATATACTGACCATGTTGAGTAACAAATTGTTGGTGTCACTATATGACAGCTGTTGTCACTGTTATATCACCAACAGCTCACTATCACATAACACTGTCACTGCTACACCAACATCATTTCACTTTCACCACATTATCACCTTACACTAATAGACTTCCTCCTTACATTCACTGTTATATCACTATCATTGCTACAGCACCACTACCTCGCCATCACTGTTATATCATCATCACTGTCATATCACTATCACCTCAGTATCACTGCTATATCACCACTATGCTATCACTGCTATATCACCACTATACTATTAATGCTATATCGCCTCACGATCACAGCTATATCACCTCACTATCACAGCTATATCGCCTCACTATCACTGCTATATCACCATCACCTCACAATCACTCAGGTGTGTTGTGATATTACCACACTGGTCCATGGTGTGTTGTGATATTACCACACTGGACCATGGTGTGTTGTGATTTTACCATACTGGTCCATGGTGTGTTGTGATATTACCATACTGGTCCATGGTGTGTTGTGATATTACCATACTGGTCCATGGTGTGTTGTGATATTACCATACTGGACCATGGTGTGTTGTGATATTACCATACTGGTCCATGGTGTGTTGTGATGTTACCATACTGGACCATGGTGTGTTGTGATATTACCATACTGGTCCATGGTGTGTTGTGATATTACCATACTGGTCCATGGTGTGTTGTGATATTACCATACTGGTCCATAGTGTGTTGTGATATTACCATACTGGTCCATGGTGTGTTGTGATTTACCATACTGGACCATGGTGTGTTGTGATATTACCATACTGGTCCATGGTGTGTTGTGATATTACCATACTGGTCCATGGTGTGTTGTGATATTACCATACTGGTCCATGGTGTGTTGTGATATTACCATACTGGACCATGGTGTGTTGTGATGTTACCATACTGGACCATAGTGTGTTGTGATATTACCATACTGGTCCATGGTGTGTTGTGATATTACCATACTGGACCATGGTGTGTTGTGATATTACCATACTGGTCCATGGTGTGTTGTGATATTACCATACTGGACCATGGTGTGTTGTGATATTACTATACTGGTCTATGGTGTGTTGTGATATTACCATACTGGACCATGGTGTGTTGTAATATTACCATACTGGACCATGGTGTGTTGTGATATTACCATATGGGTGTGAGGTGGTGTTATGCCCACACATACACCAGTATGATCGTACTGTAGCTGGTGTATGATGTGCTCAAACTGTATAGTGATGTCTTGGCTGATTAGCCTAGTATCACTAATATTAATTTATGTAGTTATTCTTTTTTCGACAACACACTAGTATTAAATGTGTATTGCTAATGTATTCCACATATATCTATGTTTATTATATATCTGTACCATAAGTCCTTGCCATGTATTTGTGGATATATATTAGAAGTCTAGTGAATAGCAGTAGCCTAATGTGATGTAGCTTGAAAAACATCCGTATATGCTTATATTATGGAATGCTACATAATGCTGTATAGGAAATATTATGTGAACTATGATGGAGAATGTATAAATTTAGGTCTCGGATGTATTACTGTCATGTATACTGTATAATTTCCCTTTCATTATTGTTCATTGCATTGTCCTCTAAAATTAAATTAGATTTTGGCACTGTGAGATGTATACCACATAGACATGGTTTTGATTCACATGTTGCATATATATACTTAATATTGTAATCATGTATACTTATGTATAATGGCTGGCGGGCAGACATCTTGAAATCCTCCCTTAACCCCTCCTCCCCTCTCCCGCCAGTGTTACCATGTCTTGCCAATATGAATTCTTTGTTCACATACTTTTATATCATGATATAATCTTTTATGTACTGAATTAATATTGAAATGCATTATTATGTAAGGTTATGTATTATAGTCTTTATTTTGTTGATATATGATTTACACGTCCTTGATCGAGATATTTCTGTATATGAGCTTGAGATATTTGAAAGAGGAGTCAGCTGACTCATAGAGGTGGATACAGTGTCGCTCCCGGCCAGCATGGCTCTGGGCGGTCACTCTTTGATTTTCTCAGTCGAGCGCATGTGTTGCCGCTACGGTCCGGGTTTTGTGACCTTATTTGTGTCATTTGACTGCTAGGATATTTGTCATGTTGCAGTAATGTATACCATGGATCAATTCTACCATTGTGCATCCTTTATACCAGGTGATAGGTGCTATTATATATCTTAGTGAGGTGGGTACCTGAGGATCTTAAGTGATGCCATTGTGCTGTATATGATATTGATTCCTCATACCTCATTTGTTAATGGTTGTGACACCACCACCACCACCCTGTATTGGTATTAGAAGCATATTAGGCGCTAGTGTCCCACTGCGCCACGATAGAGCCTGGCGTCAGCTAGTGCTGATTGTATGCAGTTTTGAGACCTGTTGATGATCATGCCCAGCTTTGAGAAGCTGGATAAATCATTGAGTGTGAGTTTATAGATTGTATTCTTTTTTTTGGTATGTTAATGCCCAGTAAACTGGAATATTTTTTGTTAGCCTTTCACTCCCCTAGACACTTATTGATATTTGGCCAGGCTATGTTTTACATTGATGCTGTAGGTTACTCCCTCTTAACACACACACACACACATATATATATATATATATATATATATATATATATATATATATATATATATATATATATATATATATATATATATATATATATATATGTCGTACCTAGTAGCCAGAACTCACTTCTCAGCCTACTATGCAAGGCCCGATTTGCCTAATAAGCCTAGTTTTCATGAATTAATGTTTTTTCGACTACCTAACCTAACCTAACTTTTTTGGCTACCTAACCTATAAAGATAGGTTAGGTAGGGTTGGTTAGGTTCGGTCATATATCTACGTTAATTTTAACGCCAATAAAAAAAATTGACCTCATACATAATGAAATGGGTAGCTTTATCATTTCATAAGAAAAAAATTTGAAAAAAATATATTAATTCAGGAAAACTTGGCTTATTAGGCAAATCGGGCCTTGCATAGTAGGCCAAAAAGTGAGTTCTGGCTACTAGGTACGACATATATATATATATATATATATATATATATATATATATATATATATATATATATATATATATATATATATATATATATATATGTGTGTGTGTCGTACCTAGTAGCCAGAACGCATTTCTCAGCCTACTATGCAAGGCCCGATTTGCCTAATAAGCCAAGTTTTCATGAATTAATGATTTTTCGACTACCTAACCTAACCTAACTTTTTCGGCTACCTAACCTAACCTAAGCTATAAAGATAGGTTAGGTTAGGTTAGGTAGGGTTGGTTAGGTTCGGTTAATTTAGGTTCGGTTATCTTCGTTAATTTAAACTCCAATAAAATAAAATTGACCTCATACATAATGAAATAGGTAACTTTATCATTTCATAAGAAAACAATTAGAGAAAATATATTAATTCAGGAAAACTTGGCTTATTAGGCAAATCGGGCCTTGCATATTAGGCCGAGAAGTGCGTTCTGGCTACTAGGTACGACATATTTATATATATATATATAAATATTATATATATATATATATATATATATATATATATATATATATATATATATATATAATATATATGTATATATATATATATATATATATATATATATATAATATATATGTATATATGTTGGGAGTTCATAACCTCATATCATAACAGGTGGGGAGTATTTCTTAGTTCTTTCTCACCCAACTTGGGAGTGTCAACAAGAATCACTGCTGTCGTTGCTGAGCAGCAATATGAGCCCAGAGGTCCACTTTGGATAGTCGTTGTCCCTGTGAGGCTTTGGGCACCCCCAGCTCCACTGGTTCCTCCCGTCAACTGTGAAGGAAAGAAAGCTCTGCTTCTGGCACTTCACTGATGCCAGTAACACCCAGAGAGTCACCTGGTGAGGCCTCACATCAACCATACGTCCACCAACCATACCACATTGAAGAAATGCCATTTATTTATTTATATACAGGAAGGTACATTGGGTTTATAAGAATCCATAGCAATGATGTTTTTACATTCTTGTAAAGTCTTGTAAATTAGAACAGAAAGCCACTCAAGAGAAAAAGAACACTCCAAAATATTTTTTCATGTATGTGAAATCGTAATAAAAATCTCCTCCAATATTGGACCTACTACTATAAACAAAGGTTCATGCACAGAGGACGACAAAGAAATTAGCGTAAGCCTAAAAAATCAGTACGAGGGGTATATTTAGCACTCCTCATCAATACTAATTTGATTCACAGGGAGTAATCACACTAACAACCTATGTGTTTGGTAGTCCAATGCACACACCTCAGACAATCAGGCCACAACATGGAAAAGGATTGCAACCTGCAGTTCTGCTGAACACACGAGGGTTTCCTGAGGCACTGAAGCCTGACCAGGATTTTCACAAAATCCCACATGCACTCTAGGGAGATTTTCACACAACCCCCGTCCCCCCGCCCATGCACTCTCGCTGTCATCTAGGACACACTACCTCTACCACACTATTCATGCTCCAGCTCCTCTACCACACTCCTCATGCTCCGGCTCCTCTACCACACTCAGGCTCCAGCTCCTCTACCACACTCCTCATACTCCAGCTCCTCTACCACTCATGCTCCAGCTCCTCTACCACACTCCTCATGCTCCAGCTCCTGTACTACACTCCTCCTGCTCCAGCTCCTCTACCACACTCCTCATGCTCCGGCTCCTCAACCACACTCCTCATGCTCCAGCTCCTCTATCACACTCCTCATGCTCCAGCTCCTCTACCACGTTACTCATGCTCCGGCTCCTCTACCACACTCCTCATGCTCCAGCTCCTCTACCACACTCCTCATGCTCCAGCTCCTCTACCACACTCCTCATGCTCCAGCTCCTCTATCACACTCCTCATGCTCCAGCTCCTCTACCACGTTACTCATGCTCCGGCTCCTCTACCATGCTCCTCATGCTCCAGCTTCTCTACCACACTCCCCATGCTCCGGCTCCTCAACCACACTCCTCATGCTCCAGCTCCTCTATTACACTCCTCATGCTCCAACTCCTCTACCACGTTACTCATGCTCCGGCTCCTCTACCATGCTCATGCTCCAGCTCCTCTACCACACTCCTCATGCTCCGGCTCCTCTACCACACTCCTCATGCTCCAGCTCCTCTACCACACTCCTCATGCTCCAGCTCCTCTACCACACTCCTCATGCTCCAGCTCCTCTACCACACTCCTCATGCTCCAGCTCCTCTATCACACTCCTCATGCTCCAGCTCCTCTACCACACTCCTCATGCTCCAGCTCCTGTACTACACTCCTCCTGCTCCAGCTCCTCTACCACACTCCTCATGCTCCGGCTCCTCAACCACACTCCTCATGCTCCAGCTCCTCTATCACACTCCTCATGCTCCAGCTCCTCTACCACGTTACTCATGCTCCGGCTCCTCTACCACACTCCTCATGCTCCAGCTCCTCTACCACACTCCTCATGCTCCAGCTCCTCTACCACACTCCTCATGCTCCAGCTCCTCTATCACACTCCTCATGCTCCAGCTCCTCTACCACGTTACTCATGCTCCGGCTCCTCTACCATGCTCCTCATGCTCCAGCTTCTCTACCACACTCCCCATGCTCCGGCTCCTCAACCACACTCCTCATGCTCCAGCTCTTCTATTACACTCCTCATGCTCCAACTCCTCTACCACGTTACTCATGCTCCGGCTCCTCTACCATGCTCATGCTCCAGCTCCTCTACCACACTCCTCATGCTCCGGCTCCTCTACCACACTCCTCATGCTCCAGCTCCTCTACCACACTCCTCATGCTCCAGCTCCTCTACCACACTCCTCATGCTCCAGCTCCTCTACCACACTCCTCATGCTCCAGCTCCTCTATCACACTCCTCATGCTCCAGCTCCTCTACCATGCTCCTCATGCTCCAGCTCCTCTACCACACTCCTCATGCACCGGCTCCTCTACCACACTCCTCATGCTCCGGCTCCTCTACCACACTCCTCATGCTCCAGCTCCTCTACCACTCATGCTCCAGCTCCTCTACCACACTCCTCATGCTCCAGCACTTCTACCACACTCTTCATGCTCCAGCTCCTCTACCACACTCCTCATGCACCGGCTCCTCTACCACACTCCTCATGCTCCGGCTCCTCTACCACACTCCTCATGCTCCAGCTCCTCTACCACTCATGCTCCAGCTCTTCTACCACACTCCTCATGCTCCAGCTCTTCTACCACACTCCTCATGCTCCAGCTTCTCTACCACACTCCTCATGCTCCAGCTCCTCTACCACACTCCTCATGCTCCCGCTCCTCTACCACACTCCTCATGCTCCAGCTTCTCTCCCACTCATGCTCCAGCTCTTCTACCACACTCCTCATGCTCCAGCTCCTCTACCACTCATGCTCCAGCTCTTCTACCACACTCCTCATGCTCCAGCTCTTCTACCACACTCCTCATTCTCCAGCTCCTCTACCACACTCCTCATGCTCCAGCTTCTCTACCACACTCCTCATGCTCCAGCTCCTCTACCACACTCGTCATGCTCCAGCTCCTCTACCACCCTCCTCATGCTCCAGCTCCTCTACCACACTCATGCTCCAGCTCCTCTACCACACTCCTCATGCTCCGGCTCCTCTACCACACTCCTCATGCTCCAGCTCCTCTACCACACTCCTCATGCTCCGGCTCCTCTACCACACTCCTCATGCTCCAGCTCCTCTACCACACTCATGCTCCAGCTCCTATACCACACTCCTCATGCTCCAGCTCCTCTACCACACTCCTCATGCTCCAGCTCCTCTACCATGCTCCTCATGCTCCAGCTCCTCTACCACACTCCTCATGCTCCAGCTCCTCTACCACACTCCTCATGCTCCAGCTCCTCTACCACACTCCTCATGCTCCAGCTCCTCTACCACACTCCTCATGCTCCAGCTCCTCTACCACACTCCTCATGCTCCAGCTCCTCTACCACACTCCTCATGCTCCAGCTCCTCTACCACACTCCTCATGCTCCGGCTCCTCTACCAAACTCCTCATGCTCCAGCTCCACTACCACACTCCTCATGCTCCAGCTCCTCTACCACACTCCTCATGCTCCAGCTCCTCTACCACTCATACTCCAGCTCCTCTACCACACTCCTCATGCTCCGGTTCCTCTACCACACTCCTCATGCTCCAGCTCCTCTACCACACTCCTCATGCTCCGGCTCCTCTACCACACTCCTCATGCTCCAGCTCCTCTACCACACTCGTCATGCTCCAGCTCCTCTACCACACTCCTCATGCTCCAGCTCCTCTACCACACTCCTCATGCTCCAGCTCCTCTACCACACTCCTCATGCTCCAGCTCCTCTACCACACTCCTCATGCTCCAGCTCCTCTACCACACTCCTCATGCTCCGGCTCCTCTACCACACTCCTCATGCTCCAGCTCCACTACCACACTCCTCATGCTCCAGCTCCTCTACCACACTTCTCATGCTCCAGCTCCTCTACCACACTCCTCATGCTCCAGCTCCTCTACCACACTCCTCATGCTCCAGCTCCTCTACCATACTCCTCATTCTCCAGCTCCTGTACTACACTCCTCATGCTCCAGATCCTCTACCACACTCATGCTCCAGCTCCTCTACCACACTCCTCATGCTCCAGCTCCTCTACCACACTCCTCATGCTCCAGCTCCTCTACCACGTTATACTCATGCTCCGGCTCCTCTACCACTCATGTTCCAGCTCCTCTACCACACTCCTCATGCTCCAGCTCCTCTACCATGCTCCTCATGCTCCAGCTCTTCTACCACACTCCTCATGCTCCAGCCCCTCTACCATGCTCTTCATGCTCCGGCTCCTCTACCATGCTCTTCTGGCTCCGGCTCCTCTACCACACTCCTCATGCTCCAGCTCCTCTACCACACTCATGCTCCAGCTCCTCTACCACACTCCTCATGCTCCAGCTCCTCTACCACTCATGCTCCAGCTCCTCTACCACACTCCTCATGCTCCAGCTCCTCTACCACACTCCTCATGCTCCAGCTCTTCTACCACACTCCTCATGCTCCAGCTCTTCTACCACACTCCTCATTCTCCAGCTCCTCTACCACACTCGTCATGCTCCAGCTCCTCTACCACACTCCTCATGCTCCAGCTCCTCTACCACACTCGTCATGCTCCAGCTCCTCTACCACACTCCTCATGCTCCAGCTCCTCTGCCATGCTTCTCATGCTCCAGCTTCTCTACCACACTTCTCATGCTCCGGCTCCTCTACCACACTCCTCATGCTCCAGCTCCTCTATCACACTCCTCATGCTCCAGCTCCTCTACCACGTTACTCATGCTCCGGCTCCTCTACCACACTCCTCATGCTCCAGCTCCTCTACCACACTCCTCATGCTCCAGCTCCTCTACCACACTCCTCATGCTCCAGCTCCTCTATCACACTCCTCATGCTCCAGCTCCTCTACCACGTTACTCATGCTCCGGCTCCTCTACCATGCTCCTCATGCTCCAGCTTCTCTACCACACTCCTCATGCTCCGGCTCCTCAACCACACTCCTCATGCTCCAGCTCCTCTATTACACTCCTCATGCTCCAGCTCCTCTACCACGTTACTCATGCTCCGGCTCCTCTACCATGCTCCTCATGCTCCAGCTCCTCTACCACACTCCTGATGTTCCGGCTCCTCTATCACACTCCTCATGCTCCAGCTCCTCTACCACACTCCTCATGCTCCAGCTCCTCTACCACACTCCTCAAGCTCCAGCTCCTCTACCACACTCCTCATGCTCCAGCTCCTCTACCACACTCCTCATGCTCCAGCTCCTCTATCACACTCCTCATGCTCCAGCTCCTCTATCATGCTCCTCATGCTCCAGCTCCTCTACCACACTCCTCATGCACCGGCTCCTCTACCACACTCCTCATGCTCCGGCTCCTCTATCACACTCCTCATGCTCCAGCTCCTCTACCACTCATGCTCCAGCTCCTCAACCACACTCCTCATGCTCCAGCTCTTCTACCACACTCCTCTTGCTCCAGCTCCTCTACCACACTCCTCATGCTCCAGCTCCTCTACCACACTCCTCATGCTCCGGCTCCTCTATCACACTCATGCTCCAGCTCCTCTACCACACTCCTCATGCTCCAGCTCTTCTACCACACTCCTCATGCTCCAGCTTCTCTACCACACTCCTCATGCTCCAGCTCCTCTACCACACTCCTCATGCTCCCGCTCCTCTACCACACTCCTCATGCTGCAGCTCCTCTACCACTCATGCTCCAGCTCTTCTACCACACTCCTCATGCTCCAGCTCCTCTACCACTCATGCTCCAGCTCTTCTACCACACTCCTCATGCTCCAGCTCTTCTACCACACTCCTCATGCTCCAGCTCTTCTACCACACTCCTCATGCTCCAGCTCTTCTACCACACTCCTCATTCTCCAGCTCCTCTACCACACTCGTCATGCTCCAGCTCCTCTACCACACTCCTCATGCTCCAGCTCCTCTACCACACTCGTCATGCTCCAGCTCCTCTACCACACTCCTCATGCTCCTGCTCCTCTCCCACACTCCTCATGCTCCAGCTCCTCTACCACGTTACTCATGCTCCGGCTTCTCTACCACACTCCTCATGCTCCAGCTCCTCTACCACACTCCTCATGCTCCAGCTCCTCTACCACACTCCTCATGCTCCAGCTCCTCTATCACACTCCTCATGCTCCAGCTCCTCTACCACGTTACTCATGCTCCGGCTCCTCTACCATGCTCCTCATGCTCCAGCTTCTCTACCACACTCCTCAGGCTCCGGCTCCTCAACCACACTCCTCATGCTCCAGCTCCTCTATTACACTCCTCATGCTCCAGCTCCTCTACCACGTTACTCATTCTCCGGCTCCTCTACCATGCTCCTCATGCTCCAGCTCCTCTACCACACTCCTCATGCTCCGGCTCCTCTACCACACTCCTCATGCTCCAGCTCCTCTATCACACTCCTCATGCTCCAGCTCCTCTACCACGTTACTCATGCTCCGGCTCCTCTACCACACTCCTCATGCTCCAGCTCCTCTACCACTCATGCTCCAGCTCCTCTACCACACTCCTCATGCTCCAGCTCTTCTACCACACTCCTCATGCTCCAGCTCCTCAACCACACTCCTCATGCACCGGCTCCTCTACCACACTCCTCATGCTCCGGCTTCTCTACCACACTCCTCATGCTCCAGCTCCTCTACCACTCATGCTCCAGCTCCTCTACCACACTCCTCATGCTCCAGCTCTTCTACCACACTCCTCATGCTCCAGCTCCTCTACCACACTCATGGTCCAGCTCCTCTACCACACTCCTCATGCTCCGGCTCCTCTATCACACTCATGCTCCAGCTCCTCTACCACACTCATGCTCCAGCTCTTCTACCACACTCCTCATGCTCCAGCTCTTCTACCACACTCTTCATGCTCCAGCTTCTCTACCACACTCCTCATGCTCCAGCTCCTCTACCACACTCCTCATGCTCCCGCTCCTCTACCACACTCCTCATGCTCCAGCTCCTCTACCACTCATGCTCCAGCTCTTCTACCACACTCCTCATGCTCCAGCTCCTCTACCACTCATGCTCCAGCTCTTCTACCACACTCCTCATGCTCCAGCTCTTCTACCACACTCCTCATTCTCCAGCTCCTCTACCACACTCGTCATGCTCCAGCTCCTCTACCACACTCCTCATGCTCCAGCTCCTCTACCACACTCGTCATGCTCCAGCTCCTCTACCACACTCCTCATGCTCCAGCTCCTCTACCACACTCCTCATGCTCCAGCTCCTCTACCACACTCCTCATGCTCCGGCTCCTCTACCACACTCGTCATGCTCCAGCTCCTCTACCACACTCCTCATGCTCCGGCTCCTCTACCACACTCCTCATGCTCCAGCTCCTCTACCACACTCGTCATGCTCCAGCTCCTCTACCACACTCCTCATGCTCCAGCTCCTCTACCACACTCCTCATGCTCCAGCTCCTCTACCATGCTCCTCATGCTCCAGCTCCTCTACCACACTCCTCATGCTCCAGCTCCTCTACCACACTCCTCATGCTGCAGCTCCTCTACCACACTCCTCATGCTCCAGCTCCTCTACCACACTCCTCATGCTCCAGCTCCTCTACCACACTCCTCATGCTCCAGCTCCTCTACCACACTCCTCATGCTCCAGCTCCTCTACCACACTCCTCATGCTCCAGCTCCTCTACCACACTCCTCATGCTCCAGCTCCTCTACGATGCTCCTCATGCTCCAGCTCCTCTACCACACTCCTCATGCTCCAGCTCCTCTACCACACTCGTCATGCTCCAGCTCCTCTACCACACTCCTCATGCTCCAGCTCCTCTACCACACTCCTCATGCTCCAGCTCCTCTAATAAACTCCTCATGCTCCAGCTCCTCTACCACACTCCTCATGCTCCAGCTCCTCTACCACACTCCTCATGTTCCAGCTCCTCTACCATACTCCTCATGCTCCAGCTCCTCTACCATACTCCTCATGCTCCAGCTCCTGTACTACACTCCTCATGCTCTAGCTCCTCTACCACACTCATGCTCCAGCTCCTCTACCACACTCCTCATGCTTCAGCTCCTCTACCATACTCCTCATGCTCCAGCTCCTCTACCACGTTACTCATGTTCCGGCTCCTCTACCACTCATGCTCCAACTCCTCTACCACACTCCTCATGCTCCAGCTCCTCTACCATGCTCCTTATGCTCCAGCTCCTCTACCACACTCCTCATGCTCCAGCTCCTCTACCATGCTCTTCATGCTCCGGCTCCTCTACCATGCTCTTCTGGCTCCGGCTCCTCTACCACACTCCTCATGCTCCAGCTCCTCTACAACACTCCTCATGCTCCAGCTCCTCTACCACACTCCTCATGCTCCAGCTCCTCTACCACTCATGCTCCAGCTCCTCTACCACACTCCTCATGCTCCAGCTCCTCTACTACACTCCTCATGCTCCGGCTCCTCTACCACACTCCTCATGCTCCAGCTCTTCTACCACACTCCTCTTGCTCCAGCTCCTCTACCACACTCCTCATGCTCCAGCTCCTCTACCACACTCCTCATGCTCCGGCTCCTCTACCATTCATGCCCCAGCTCCTCTACCACTCATGCTCCAGCTGCTCTACCACACTCCTCATGCTCCGGCTCCTCTACCATGCTCCTCATGCTCCAGCTCTTCTACCACACTCCTCATGCTCCAGCTCCTCTACCACACTCCTCATGCTCCAGCTCCTCTACCACGTTACTCATGCTCCGGCTCCTCTACCATGCTCCTCATGCTCCAGCTCCTCTACTACACTCTTCATGCTCCAGCTCCTCTCCCACACTCCTCATGCTCCAGCTCCTCTACCACGTTATTCATGCTCCGGCTCCTCTACCACGCTCCTCATGCTCCGGCTCCTCTACCATACTCCTCATGCTCCAGCTCCTCTACCACTCATGCTCCAGCTCCTCTACCACACTACTTATGCTCCAGCTCCTCTACCACTCATGCTCTAGTTCCCCTACCACACTCCTCATGCTCCGACTCCTCTACCAAACCACTCATGCTCCAGCTCCTCTACCACACTACTCATGCTCCGTCATCTGTAATAGCTTCGTGAATCTGGCCCCAGGTGCGTAAGTGCTTGCGTAACTGCTTCGTGAATCGGGCCCCAGGTGCGTAAGTGCTTGCGTAACTGCTTCGTGAATCTGGCCCCAGGTGTGTAAGTGCTTGCGTAACTGCTTCGTGAATCTGGCCCCAGGTGTGTAAGTGCTTGCGTAACTGCTTCGTGAATCTGGCCCTACACTTGGACTGACAAACATTTTCTTTTTTTTTCCATTCACCTGAGGCTCTGAGAGACCTGAACCGGGACCCACACGTGTATGAGGCCGAAGCTCTACCGACCGAGCTATTGAGGAGTCTTAATAGGGAAAGTTTCCAGAAAGTTCCTGATGATTATTGTTGCTATGTTGATGTGAGAGACAGGCTGTAGGACAGGTTGTAGGAGGACAGGTTGTAGGAGGACAGGTTGTTGGAGGGCAGGTTGTAGGAGGACAGGTTGTTGGAGGGCAGGTTGTAGGAGGACAGGTTGTTGGAGGGCAGGTTGTAGGAGGACAGGTTGTAGGAGGACAGGTTGTAGGAGGACAGGTTGTTGGAGGACAGGTTGTAGAAGGACAGGTTGTAGGAGGACAGGTTGTTGGAAGACAGGTTGTAGGAGGACAGGTTGTTGGAGGGCAGGTTGTAGGAGGACAGATTGTAGAAGGACAGGTTGTAGAAGGACAGGTTGTAGAAGGACAGGTTGAAGGAGGACAGGTTGTAGGAGGACAGGTTGTAGGAGGACAGGTTGTTGGAGGGCAGGTTGTAGGAGGACAGGTTGTAGGAGGACAGGTTGTAGGAGGACAGGTTGTTGGAGGACAGGTTGAAGGAGGACAGGTTGTAGGAGGACAGGTTGTAGGAGGACAGGTTGTTGGAGGGCAGGTTGTAGAAGGACAGGTTGTAGGAGGACAGGTTGTTGGAGGACAGGTTGTAGGAGGACAGGTTGTTGGAGGGCAGGTTGTAGGAGGACAGATTGTAGAAGGACAGGTTGTAGAAGGACAGGTTGTAGAAGGACAGGTTGAAGGAGGACAGGTTGTAGGAGGACAGGTTGTAGGAGGACAGATTGTTGGAGGGCAGGTTGTAGAAGGACAGGTTGTAGGAGGACAGGTTGTTGGAGGACAGGTTGTAGGAGGACAGGTTGTTGGAGGGCAGGTTGTAGGAGGACAGGTTGTAGGAGGACAGGTTGTAGAAGGACAGGTTGTAGGAGGACAGGTTGTAGGAGGACAGGTTGTAGGAGGACAGGTTGTAGGAGGACAGGTTGTTGGAGGGCAGGTTGTTGGAGAACAGGTTGTTGGAGGACAGGTTGTTGGAGGACAGGTTGTAGGAGGATAGGTTGTTGGAGGACAGGTTGTAGGAGGACAGGTTGTAGGAGGACAGGTTGTAGGAGGACAGGTTGTTGGAGGGCAGGTTGTAGGAGGACAGGTTGTAGGAGGACAGGTTGTAGAAGGACAGGTTGTAGGAGGACAGGTTGTAAAAGGACAGGTTGTAGGAGGACAGGTTGTAGGAGGACAGGTTGTAGGAGGACAGGTTGTAGGAGGACAGGTTGTTGGAGGGCAGGTTGTAGGAGGACAGGTTGTAGGAGGACAGGTTGTAGGAGGACAGGTTGTAGGAGGACAGGTTGTAGAAGGACAGGTTGTAGGAGGACAGGTTGTTGGAGGGCAGGTTGTAGGAGGACAGGTTGTAGGAGGACAGGTTGTAGGAGGACAGGTTGTAGGAGGACAGGTTGTTGGAGGGCAGGTTGTAGGAGGACAGATTGTAGGAGGACAGGTTGTAGGAGGGCAGGTTGTTGGAAGGCAGGTTGTTGGAGGACAGGTTGTAGGAGGACAGGTTGTAGGAGGACAGGTTGTAGAAGGACAGGTTGTAGGAGGACAGGTTGTAGGAGGACAGGTTGTAGGAGGACAGGTTGTAGGAGGACAGGTTGTAGGAGGACAGGTTGTTGGAGGGCAGGTTGTAGGAGGACAGGTTGTTGGAGGACAGGTTGTTGGAGGACAGGTTGTAGGAGGACAGGTTGTTGGAGGACAGGTTGTAGGAGGACAGGTTGTAGGAGGACAGGTTGTTGGAGGACAGGTTGTAGGAGGACAGGTTGTAGGAGGACAGGTTGTAGGAGGACAGGTTGTAGGAGGACAGGTTGTTGGAGGACAGGTTGTAGGAGGACAGGTTGTTGGAGGGCAGGTTGTTGGAGGACAGGTTGTTGGAGGACAGGTTGTAGGAGGACAGGTTGTTGGAGGACAGGTTGTTGGAGGACAGGTTGTTGGAGGACAGGTTGTAGAAGGACAGGTTGTAGGAGGACAGGTTGTCGGAGGACAGGTTGTAGGAGGACAGGTTGTTGGAGGGCAGGTTGTAGGAGGACAGGTTGTAGAAGGACAGGTTGTAGGAGGACAGGTTGTTGGAGGGCAGGTTGTAGGAGGACAGGTTGTAGAAGGACAGGCTGTAGGAGGACAGGTTGTTGGAGGACAGGATGTAGAAGGACAGGTTGTAGGAGGACAGGTTGTTGGAGGGCAGGTTGTAGGAGGACAGGTTGAAGGAGGACAGGTTGTTGGAGGACAGGTTGTAGGAGGACAGGTTGTTGGAGGGCAGGTTGTAGGAGGACAGGTTGTAGAAGGACAGGCTGTAGGACAGGTTGTAGAGGACAGGTTGTAGAAGGACAGGTTCAAGGAGGACAGGTTGTTGGAGGACAGGTTGTTGGAGGACAGGTTGTAGGAGGACAGGTTGTTGGAGGACAGGTTGTTGGAGTACAGGTTGTAGGAGGACAGGTTGTTGGAGGACAGGTTGTTGGAGGAGAGGTTGTAGGAGGACAGGTTGTAGGAGGACAGGTTGTAGGAGGACAGGTTGTAGGAGGACAGGTTGCAGGAGGACAGGTTGAAGGAGGACAGGTTGTAGGAGGACAGGTTGCAGGAGGACAGGTTGTTGGAGGACAGGTTCTAAGAGGACAGGTTATTGGAGGACAGGTTGAAGGAGGACAGGTTGAAGGAGGACAGGTTGTAGGAGGACAGGTTGTAGGAGGACAGGTTGTAGAAGGACAGGTTGAAGGAGGACAGGTTGTTGGAGGACAGGTTGTAGGAGGACAGGCTGTACAAGGCTTGGCTGTAGGAGGACAGGTTGTAGGAGGACAAGTTGTAGGAGGACAGGTTGTAGGAGGACAGGTTGTAGAAGGCCAGGCTGTAGGAGGACAGGTTGTAGGAGGACAAGTTGTAGGAGGACAGGTTGTAGGAGGAAAGGTTGTAGAAGGACAGGCTGTAGGATGACAGGTTGTAGGAGGCCAGGCTGTAGGAGGACAGGTTGTAGGAGGACAGGTTGTAGGAGGACAGATTGTAGGATGACAGGTTGTAGGAGGACAGGCTGTAGGAGGACAGGTTGTTGGAGGACAGGTTGTAAGAGGACAGGTTGTTGGAGGACAGGTTGAAGGAGGACAGGTTGAAGGAGGACAGGTTGTAGAGGACAGGTTGTAGAAGGACAGGTTGAAGGAGGACAGGTTGTTGGAGGACAGGTTGTAGGAGGACAGGTTGTAGGAGGACAGGTTGTTGGAGGACAGGTTGTAGGAGGACAGGTTGTTGGAGGACAGGTTGTTGGAGGACAGGTTGTAGGAGGACAGGTTGTTGGAGGACAGGTTGTAGGAGGACAGGTTGTTGGAGGACAGGTTGAAGGAGGACAGGTTGTTGGAGGACAGGTTGTAGGAGGACAGGTTGTAGGAGGACAGGTTGTAGGAGGACAGGTTGTTGGAGGACAGGTTGAAGGAGGACAGGTTGTTGGAGGGCAGGTTGTAGGAGGACAGGTTGTAGGAGGACAGGTTGTAAGAGGACAGGTTGTTGGAGGGCAGGTAGTAGGAGGACAGGTTGTAGAAGGACAGGTTGAAGGAGGACAGGTTGAAGGAGGACAGGTTGTTGGAGGACAGGTTGTCGGAGGACAGGTTGTAGGAGGACAGGTTGTTGGAGGACAGGTTGTAGGAGGACAGGTTGTAGGAGGACAGGTTGTAGAAGGACAGGTTGAAGGAGGACAGGTTGTTGGAGGACAGGTTGTAGGAGGACAGGCTGTACAAGGCTTGGCTGTAGGAGGACAGGTTGTAGGAGGACAAGTTGTAGGAGGACAGGTTGTAGGAGGACAGGTTGTAGAAGGCCAGGCTGTAGGAGGACAGGTTGTAGGAGGACAAGTTGTAGGAGGACAGGTTGTAGGAGGACAGGTTGTAGAAGGACAGGCTGTAGGATGACAGGTTGTAGGAGGCCAGGCTGTAGGAGGACAGGTTGTAGGAGGACAGGTTGTAGGAGGACAGATTGTAGGATGACAGGTTGTAGGAGGACAGGCTGTAGGAGCACAGGTTGTAGGAATACAGGTTGTAGGAGGACAGGTTGTAGGAGGACAGGTTGTAGAAGGACAGGCTGTAGGAGGATAGGTTGTAGGAGGACAGGCTGTAGTAGGACAGGCTGTAGGAGGCCAGGTTGTAGGAGGCCAGGCTGTAGGAGGACAGGTTATAGGAGGAGAGGCTGTAGGAGGACAGGTTGTAGGAGGATATAGGCTGTAGGAGGACAGGCTGCAGGAGGACACGTTGTAGTTGGACAGGTTGTAGGAGGACATGTTGTAGGAGTACAGGCTGTAGGAGGACAGGCTGTAGGAGGACAGGTTGTAGGATTACAGGTTGTAGGAGGACAGGCTGTCGGAGGACAGGCTGTAGGAGGACAGGCTGTAGGATGACAAGCTGTAGGAGGACAGGTTGTAGGAAGACAGGCTGTAGGAGGACAGGCTGTAGGAGGACAGGTTGTAGGAGGACAGGCTGTAGGAGGACAGGCTGTAGGAGGACAGGCTGTAGTAGGACAGGTTATAGGAGGACAGGTTGTAGGAGGACAGGTTGTAGGAGGACAGGTTGTAGGAGGAAAGGCTGTAGGAGGACAGGCTGTAGGAGGACAGGCTGTAGGAGGACAAGCTGTAGGAGGACAGGTTGTAGGAAGACAGGCTGTAGGAGGACAGGCTGTAGGAGGACAGGCTGTAGGAGGACAGGTTGTAAAAGGACAGGTTGTAGGAGGACAGGTTGTAGGAAGACAGGCTGTAGGAGGACAGGCTGTTGGAGGACAGGCTGTAGGAGGACAGGCTGTAGGAGGACAGGTTGTAGGAGGACAGGTTGTAGGAGGACAGGCTGTAGGAGGACAGGCTGTAGGAGGCCAGGCTGTAGGAGGACAGGTTGTAGGAGGACAGGTTGTAGGAAGACAGGCTGTAGGAGGACAGGCTGTAGGAGGACAGGTTGTAGGATGACAGGTTGTAGGAGGACAGGCTGTAGGAGGCCAGGCTGTGAGAGGACAGGTTGTAGGAGGACAGGCTGTAGAAGGCCAGGCTGTAGGAGGACAGGTTGTAGGAGGACAGGTTGTAGGAAGACAGACTGTAGGAGGACAGGCTGTAGGAGGACAGGTTGTAGGATGACAGGTTGTAGGAGGACAGGCTGTAGGAGGCCAGGCAGTGAGAGGACAGGTTGTAGGAGGACAGGCTGTAGGAGGACAGGCTGTAGGACAGGTTGTAGGAGGACAGGTTGTAGTAGGACAGGCTGTAGGAGACCAGGCTGTGAGAGGACAGGTTGTAGGAGGACAGGCTGTGAGAGGACAGGTTGTAGGAGGACAGGCTGTAGGAGACCAGGCTGTGAGAGGACAGGTTGTAGGAGGACAGGCTGTAGGAGACCAGGCTGTGAGAGGACAGGTTGTAGGAGGACAGTTCACTAACTAATCATCACTAACGAACACCAGGACATGTTCCTAACATAAAACTTACTCCTTCAATAACGTCATATAATTCAGTCTTCCCACAAGTCAATTAACCTTATTTAAACCTATAAATAATAAGTTGCCAATAACAACCAAAATCATTAAATTACTGAGTTGCAAAAACATTTTATGGCAAATTTTTAGTCACGAAAATTGCTTTCGAGTTGTAATTTTTATTTATATTTAAATGAGTTCGTTTTTGTACAGCCATTAACACGCATTTCTGACGGGTCGTTAATCTCAATTTCCTCAATCGGACGAGGGAGTGGGGAATGGTGGGAAGGACGAGGGGACGTAAGTGAGAGATGGTGGGGAGGACGAAAGGAAGAGGTAGGGGGATAATGGTGGGGAAGGATGAGGAGACGGGGGAGTTTGGGATGGTGGGGACGAGGGGATGGGGGAATGGAGAATGGTGGGGAGGACAAAGGGACAGGGGAGTGGGGCATGGCGGGAAGGAAGAGAGGACGGTGGAGTGGGGAATGGTGGGGAGGACTGGGGGACAGGGAAGGTTGCTGTGGCTCAGCAACGCGTGGCCGGATACTGCTAGTAAATAAATAAATAAATAATAAATAAATAAATAAATGATATAATCGATAATTTTATACATTTTATGATAAACATTTTAACCCAGTTTTATCCAGTGCTCCCACATGTCCCTTAGGCTTGTATTTTAGCTTATGTTACTTGATCTATAACTGTCACGCTATCACGGAATAAATCCACATGTTGACTTAGATATCTCTGAAGTTACACAGTTTATATAATTGACAAATTTCAACATTCTCTGTGATTCTTGTTTGACAGAAAACGAGATACATTTATGGGGTGACTCTGCTGGTTAGTGACCTTAACACCTGTTGTACGAGGAGCGCTCAATCACTTGCTATGCATCATATTAAACTAACAATTAACAATACCCATATTAAAAGCAGAGTAGTTGGAAAATTATTTTTAGTGTTCACATTGACAAGGAACTGAATTTCACTTCGTCATATACGAAATATAGCAAAAATAAATGTCTCAAACAGTAAGCATCGTAAATTTATTTATATATTTATTTTATATATACAAGAAGGTACATTGGGTCAACGACTCAAAAGTCCCAGGTGTAAACGAAATTAAATCACAAGTTATAAAAGAACTGGCAGATGAACTGTGCCTCCCACTGAAATTAATATTCAGAAAATCTTGTATTAACAAGCTTAGGTCTACACAGCAATATGCTGCTTCGCTATTCTATATGATGGATTACAAAGTGTAGATCAAAAACTAGCCACAAGTTCATCTAACCTCCCCGCCTCACAGGAAGGCCAGTCATACACGGAATCAGGAGAGAATATGGAATGCCAGGCTGATCCACCAGTACACTAGCACAAGAATATCTTCCAATACACGTAAGTGTATGAAGTAGTCCCGGTGGTGTAGTGGTTAAGACTCGCCTGGCGTTTAGCTTGCGCTTTGTCCTGAGTTCGTATCCTGGCCGGGGAGGATTTACTGGACGCCGCCAATCCTTAACTATAGCCTTTGTTTACCCCTACAGTAAAATGGGTACCTGGTTGGTATTCCAGGGAACATAGGACTAAGGACCTGCCCGAAACGCTATGTGTGCTAGTGGCTTTACAACCATGTATGAACTCCTCCATATATAAATAATAATAATAATAATAATAATAATAATAAAAGTAGTTACAGAGCTCAAAATACCTCGTACCATTTGGTCTGAAATCATTGATAACAGGGCAGTCAGAGATGTTACAACATTCCCAGTGTTATGTTTAGGCCGGAAGTTAGTTAGTTTAGTTCATTTATTATGCACCCTATACCCATCTTGTGGGCGGTAGTGGAAAGGGTTACAGAGGCACATAATGGGCTCAGGGACTGAACCCCACAATTCATTTAGCTAAGCAAGTTACAATCTTGATGAGCTACCTTGAGGTTACCTTGAGGTGCTTCCGGGGCTTAGCGTCCCCGCGGCCCGGTCGTTGACCAGGCCTCCTGGTTGCCGGACTGATCAACCAGGCTGTTGGACGCGGCTGCTCGCAGCCTGACGTATGAGTCACAGAAGCAAAGCTAGGTTACAAAATTCAGTATAAGTCGTCACATCAACAATGGGTTCGAGATCGACCACAAGTACAGTTTCTAAATTAAGCAACTGACATATGTGGAGAGCTAGTGTCACAATTGATATGTTTGTCCTGCACACCGCCCCCCATCCAGTGGGCAGCGGTGGATAGGTTACAATCACTCAGTTACTACCTACAGTTAGCAAACTGGGGATATTTGGCTAAAATTTCTAGTAGATCATTTTGAATGAAATGTTTACACATCTCTGGAACATTGGTTAAAGAATTGTCTCTGAATTCAGGTAACTTTTCGCACTCCATCACATAGTGACGGAGGGTGTGCGAATAATTTTGTTGACACAGTTTACATTTGGTCAGGTCTACATCAGCAGATAATGAGAATTCCCAGAGATACCTGTAACCGAGTCTAAGCCGAGCAGTAGTAACATCTAGAAGTCTGCTGATTTTATTGGATGATCCATAGATGTGTGGCTCCTCTTGCATGATAGTATGATGATAGATGGAATTACTGGTGTCAATTTCACTTTGCCTCAGATCTACAAGATCTTGTTGAAGTTCTCGGTGTACTGCTGCTCTCAGATTGCTCATTAACAATCCAAGGTTACACTCAACGGCTCCTTTAAAGGCAGATTCTTTGGCTAACTTATCAGCTCTATCATGCATTCGGAGGCCAACATGAGATGGAGACCACATGAAATGGACTCTGTTACCATCCTTAATAATTTTGTTGTATTTGTGTCTAGCTTCGGACACGAGCATGTTACAGTTATGTCTTAAAGAGTTGAGAGCATTTAAGGATGATAAGGAGTCACTTACAATTAATGTATCAAGTTTGGAGACTTGTTCCTTGCACTGAAATGTGTACAAGGCAAATAGTTCAGTCTGAAGGGTAGAGGCCCAGTTGTTTATACGGACTCCCCACTCAAAGTATAGGCCATCGCCCATTGTCAGGACAACTGCACTTCCAGCTGCACCCGTGGTGCGGTATAGGGAACCATCAGTGTATATAATTTGAGAGAGAGAATGCTCTGTGGACAGAGCATCAATATGGCTTAAGGCGTTGAGCTTTGCCTCAAGACGAAGCTTGGGCTGATCTCTAATTTGCTTCTTGGGTGGAAAGGGAGGGATTAAAACTGGAAAGGGTGTAACCTCCCACGGTGCAGGAAAGTGCCGTTGTTGTTTCTCTTGGTACAAATCATGAACCCGATACATTCTGAGTTGAGTTCCAGTTTTTGTTATCCATTTGGAACAATGCTGATCTTCAATAAAGAAATTCTGGAGGGCTTCTGTGCAAGGATTAGGATGAGTTAGCCTAAGCATTTTTATACCAATTTGACAGTTAATTTCAGTAACACGATCAACAACGCTCAGAATATTAAGTTCCTTTCTCATATTAAGTATCTTTGTGGTACAAGGGCACCCAAGGATTTTCCTCAAGGCTTCGTTGTGCAATTTTTCAAGCCCTCCAAGCTTTCTTTCAGGCATCAAAACAAGCAGAGGTGCAGCATAATCCACTAGAGATCTGATGTATGCAACGTACATCATTTTGACAATTCTGACATTGGCACCATAGCCTGAGTGATAACCTGCAACAGCCTTGAGAGCTCGAAGCCTCTCTTTATACTGACGACAGAGTCTGAATACAGCAGGACCATACAGTGGCACCTCAAGGCCAAGGTATTTGAATCTGTTCACATAGTCAAGCTGGGAGCCATCAGACAGTTACATCTTGCGAACAGCTCCTCCCTGCCTGGGTGGGTGCCGATTTAGTATCTTTGTTTTCTCTGCTGAGATAATTAAACCTAGGTCCTGACATGAGTCTAATACAGAGTTAAGAGTGTTCTGCGTGTTAGCATACCCAGTGGTGTGTATCATTATATCATCAGCATAGCTAATGATGTGGACGTTGGGTTTGCTCGGTATAGAGTTTAACAGTGTGTTTATTAAGATATTAAATAAGGTAGGACTGAGGACACCACCCTGCGGGGTACCTAGTTCAAAGTCTCTTGTTACACTCCTATGTCCCTGGAAAAATACATATGACTTCCTGTTGGATAAGTAACCCCTGATCCAACAAAGAAGCCGACCACCAATATTCATTCTTGCAAGCTCACTCAAGATAACATGTCTATTTGCAATATCAAAGGCAGACTTAAGATCTAGGAAGGTGGTATATGACTTTTCAGTGTGCAGGGTAAGAAAGGTGGTGATGCAATGATGCACACTCCTTCCATGCATGAAGCCTTATATCTGGGGGGATAGCATGGTTCTTATTCTATGGAGGAGACGGTTTAGGACCATTCTCTCGAATGTTTTGCAAATGCAGCTAGTAAGGGAAATTGGGCGGAAAGCATTCTCTTGATTTGGCTTGGGAATTGGAATGATTATACTGTTGGTCCAAGAGATAGGAAGTTCCCCAGTAACATAGCTTGTTACGGCCCTATTGGGTCGCAACCGGGTTCTTCTCTGATATTGTTAGAGTTTGGGTATCCGGCCCCAAGTTAGTAGTGGCTTTCAAGGGGTGTGTTCCGTAACGCAAGTTAAATTAATGGGGAAGGGATACAAATGCACTGCTTTATATATATAATCACCACCACCATAAATAAATATATAAACAGTCACACGGGGTTGCTATAACTACACTTATTATATACAGATTCGTCTTCCTCTGAAGACACAGGGTGCTCCACGGTGCTCACGATGAGTAGCCCTGGTTCTCTTCTTTGGCCCACGATGAATCTTCTGATTCTCTCGGCGAATCTACCCTGGCCACAGGCCAGCCAAATCACAGTCCCACTGGGTGCGTCGTCGTGGAGGCCTTCAACCACGATCCAGCCTGTAGCTGGCAGGTTCCGATCAGCTCCGCTGTGTAGGCCACTCCACGACCGATACTAGGGTTGTGAGCCCTAGGCAGGAGCCTCGTGTGATTCCGCTGATCACTCTCCTCTCTCAGCACCACAGTGGCTAGTCTCCTCCACCAACCAGCCCTGGATACGACGATTCCTCGACTTTGCCACGTCACAGACAGGCTAACACTCTCAACAGTGTCCGTCCGGGGGTGACTCACAGTTCTCAGAGCAAACTCGTGGAGAGACCTTGGCTGCCTTGGGTAGACTGCCTCATCATCCAATACAGTAGTCCCAGGTCGACTCTGTAATCAGACACGTCATTAGTACTAGGGACGCTCTAGGGCACCTCACTTACAGGCTTAGACACAAACGTCCACCTATCCACTCCATAGATGGCGTTGCTGTCTAAGCGCCACCTCACCAGAGGTCAGCAGCGGCTATGTTACGAGCTGATTAAGACGGGAATCCAGCACCTGTGGCCGGTATATCCCGTCCTCACTAGTTGGCGTCGTCCATTTGGAGGGGGTTTCGGGAGCTGACTCACAGATGGCGTTGTCGTCACTGCTCCGTGCTACGACGCTGGATTTGGGTCCGTAACATAGCTCATATTATACAGCTCAAGCAGGGGATTCCCTGGTACTAAAGGAAGCAGACGCAATATGTCATAAGTGATACCATCTTCACCGGGGGATGTGGCTTTGCCTTTGTTTAGGGCCGCGAGTAATTCAAACTCAGTAAATGGCACGTTGCATTTATCTTCCTTGTGGAGCATGAAGTCAACGAGCCTTTCTCGATCTCCGTAACCAGCATTTAATCTGAACTGTATGTCTGGGGGAAGATTATTGAAGCTAGAGGTGGTTGCCCAAGCATCGACTAACTCGTTAGCTCTGTGTAGAGGGTGAGGGTGTGCTACTTGGCCGATCTTATCGCCTTTAATTCTTTTAATATCCTTCCATGCCTAACTGAGGGGGGTGTGAGAGTTGAGACTGTTAACAAAAGTTTCCCAGTTATCTTGCCTGAGCTCTGTCATGCGCTCCTTCGCCTTGGCTAGGGCTTTCTGAAAGAGCTTGAGCATTGCTGGCGTACTTGTTTCCCTATATGCAAGCCCAACTCGTCTGGCAGTGCGTTTCAAAGTACGCAGTTTGGGGTCATTGTAATTGGCATGGCGTTTATTACCTTTCATATCGTTCCGACTATTGGATGGTGCAGGGGGCCGACCTAAAGGGTCAGCAAACATCTGAATGCTCTGTACTAGACCGTCGTTAAATGTCTGGACTGTGGAGGGATCATAAGTGCTGTACCACGCTGACACATGAGCAACAAAGAAAGTCTTTACGTCGAGCAGGAGGAACACTGGGCCGTTTGTGTTTGAAAGTTCCACCGGGCAGGATGGTATTTCCTATACATTGAGTAGCCAATCTAGGGTGATGATCTGACAACAAATCTGTTACAATAGGTGATGTGTACCAGACGTGAGAGACGTTGAAACCAACACAGAGGTCTAGAATGCCTCCACAAATATGCGTGGGTTCAAGGTCACCCACAATCTGCACATCTTGTTGACTATTTAGTAGCGACAGCAGTTGATTCCCGTTACCGTTACTGAAGCGAGAGCCACCAATGTCCTTGTGTCTAGCATTGTAGTCACCAAGAATGATGGTTGGCTCTGCTGGAGCGCAGGCCGGAAGATCAATATAATTTAACTTTCCTGCTGGAGCATATAGATTAAACACATTGAGAATAGAGTTGCCCACATAGATCCTCACTCCAAGATACTGTTGACCTGCAGTTTGTTTTTCTGGCAGAAGTTGATGGGGTAGGGATTGTTTGATGTATAGAATGCAAGAGTTACTGGATCTGAGGTTGTAAGAAACAAATGAGGGCAATTTCGTGGGTGAGGATCTTGCGGGAACTCTGCACTCCTGGAGACATACAATATCGATGTGTTCAGTTGTTACTTATTTATTTATTTATTTATTTATGCATATACAAGAATGTACATAAGGAATGTGAGGATACAAATATGGTAATTACAGTCTTGTAAAGCCACTAGCACGCGCAGCTAGTGGTGTAAACTAGCTTTACATCACAAATTACTTTGTGATGTAAATCTGAGAACCTTTTTTTGAGGGATGCAATGTTCCAGCTAAGGACGGATAACTTAGTTAATTGTGCATTTAAAGTCAGCATTATATATTGATATTATTAGTTCACTTAATATATATTATCTATATACATATTATCTATTGCACTACGATATAAGTCCAGGAACATTTCTTAGTTTATTACCAATGTCACACATTTGCATCCAATGGTCTAGTACAATTTGTCTGTCATTTCCAGCTATAGAGTCGCTTTGAACATACTTTAGCACAACTCTGGCAGTTAACTTGCGTGGAAGGACTCCACTACACAAGATCACTAGAAGTTTCCCCTGATGGGCAAGCGAACACATGTTTGGAGGGTTCAAGGGTGGAAGGGGGAGTTTGGCGGTCATTGCTTACAAGTCCCCTCATACGCGTGAGCATCATCGAAATATCGCTGGTGGATTTTTTCTCATGTTGGAGTTGCTCTTGCAGCCGCTCCGTTTGCTGCTGTGCCTGCTGCTGGTGTTCTTGCAACCGGTCACGAAGAGCAACCACTGCTTGAACAGTGGAGCAACCCAAGGGCGAGGTGGTAGGGAGGCTGAGGTTGCGATCTGTCTCATTTTGATCCAGTTCTTTATCCCCCACTTCCAGTTGACTGTGGGGTCCAGCTGTGGATGGTGGTCTCACAGCAGGTGACATTATCCCAGAACCAGGAAGTGGCCACTCCACATCAAGAGAAGGCCCACCACTGGCAGAAGATGCAGCACCTGGTTTTTGTGGGAAATATTGACACATCGCTGGAACATTGGTTATAGAATTGTCTCTAAATTCACCTATCTTTTCGCACTCCATCACATAGTGTCGGAGGGTGTGCGAATAATTTTGTTGACACAGTTTACATTTGGTCAGGTCTACATCGGCAGATAATGAGAATTCCCAGAGATACTTGTAACCGAGTCTAAGCCGAGCAGTAGTTAGCATTGTAAATGTGTGGCCACGTCTGTGGTAGAAAATAATAATAATAATAAAAAAAATTCCATGACCGATAAGCAACTGAATGCCACTGTAAAAACATATGTATCTTCACTTGAGCTTTATATATGTCTATGGTAAAGTATTTAAAATGAAGCTTATGTTTCTATCTTTCTTGAGACATAAAACTCTTACGTTTATTAAGGAATCTGCGTGAAATAAGCATTGTTCTGAAATTAATATTGCGGGTTTCCAGCTCTACGAGCCATTAAATATGCAACTTTTATACCGCTACAAATATCTTCGGTTTTACTTTAAATATTGTCCTGGAAAAGTTTTCACATACAGTTCCTTTTTCCAGCATGGGCAACCATTTTGGAAACACCACACAAGGGTTGACCCGATTGATACATGGGTTAGATTCTATTACGGTTCAGATCACATCCACTATGGGAGAGCTGTTTCCTTCAAAAAGTATAATCATGTGGCATTATGTTTAAAGAAACAATTCCAAGTACATTCTTTGATTAAAAAACATGAGAATAAATACAAGTGTTAATTTCAAATGACTAGATATAAACAAAAATAAGAGGTTGGAAAAATGATATGTGTAACAACACCAAAACATTGGAACCCTTAGGTGATGAGAGAGTAAACAACCGCCGCCATTTTAGCAGGCCGGTGATGTCCAGCACGAGTATTAAGGGAAAACCTTGACACAAACTGCACCTATCATAAAGAAGAAGCACCACCATTGACCACCAAGTGCTCACATCAAGTCTAACTCTAAGAAACAACACTCAAGCCTTGACGCTTCTCCCAACATCCGGGGGAGAAAACCTTCACACTAACTGCACCTGTCATAAAGAAGATGAAGACTCACCAGTGTCCACAGTGTCTGAAGGTATTCACTCGTCCAGAAAGTGTGAAGACTCACATGTTAGTGCATTCAGGTGACAAACCTCATGAGTGTCCAAAGTGTGGGAAGAGATTCAGTCAACGTGGAAATATGAAGACTCACATGTTAGTGCATTCAGGTGACAAGCCTCACGAGTGTCCAGAATGTGGAAAAAGATTCAGTCATCATGGAAATATGAAGATTCACAGGATGGTGCATGTGGATGAGAAACCTTTTCAATGTGCCGAGTGTGGCAAAAAATTTAAAAAACGTGGAACTATAATAATGCACATGTTAGTGCATTCAGGTGACAAGCCTCATGAATGTCCAGAGTGTGGGAAGAGATTCAGTCGTCTTGGAGATATGACGTCTCACATGTTAGTGCATTCAGGTGACAAACGTCATGGGTGTCCAGAGTGTGGAAAGAGATTCAGTCGTCTTGGACATATCAAGTCTCACATGTTAGTGCATTCAGGTGATAAACCTCACGAGTGTCCAGAGTGTGGGAAAAGATTCAGCCGTCTTGGAAGTATGAAGACTCACAGGATGGTGCATGCGGATGAGAGACCTTTTCAATGTGCCGAGTGTGGCAAAAAATTTAAAAAACGTGGAACTATAATACAGCACATGTTAGTGCATTCAGGTGACAAGCCTCATGAATGTCTGGAGTGTGGGAAGAGATTTAGTCGTCTCGGACATATAAAGAGGCACAAGATGATACATGCAGATAATAGGCTAACACTTTGAGTGTGGAAGATAATTAAGAAAATGTTGAAGGATAATGAGGCACATAATGGTATATTAACTTACCTTTAACAGTGTGCTATCACAATGTCAGTTGGATGTTCTTCAGAGGTAATTATATTGGGTCCGTCTAATTACCACAAGCTAACACAAGCTACACAAGCTTCAGAAAGCTTCCTGTCAATACGTTAGTAATGAATAAATATGATATATTTACTCATTATAAAGTTGGTGCTGAACGTACAACACGAAAAAAAAAAAATTTAATCTGAAAAAGTATCTTTTTATAAAGAAATTAGACGAAAATAAAGAGCTGGTGACGCCAAATCAAGTCGATGATCCAAGCGTCAATGTTGTGGAGCGACTTATCCAAGACAGATTGTTGCCTGGAGAGTGTTTGCTGGCATATCAGCCTCTTGTACACACGTCGCACTTCTCTGCTCAAATTGTCACAAATTGAAATAATGGTATAAACTACAATAATGCATAGTTACAATAATATTTAGCATAAATAGCCAGAAAATATTGAAATTGTATTGAAAAATAGGTATCTGGAAGTGAAATTAACTCCATGGGACAATTGTGAAATTAACTCCATGGGACAATTATCTTTAAGATTATTTTACTTTACAATTATCATTAGTCAAATTTTTTATATGTTCATCTTGACAGTCTCTACTGACTTTTTGTTCTCTCCACTAAACTTGTGTATCCTCCATGGTGATTTAGTGACCTTTATTCTACCTCTAATTGTTTCAATTCTTTTGTTTACTTGCATTTATTGTTGTGTTTTGCTATAATTATTCTCTAATTTTAGTAGACTTAATACTTTGTAAGCTCTCATTGTATTGTTATATTATTGTATTGTTGTGTTTTGCTATAATTACTTTCTATTTTACAGCAGATTTAGTATTTTACTGTTCCTGTAATTGCTTATCTTATTGTATCGTGACATTATTTTATCTATATGCTTACTGATATTGATCCTGATCGAAATGTTCCGTCCCATATCCACACAAATCAGCACATTGATCATCATTATTGCAGGTATTACACAGCAAATCTTGCATAAAACAAACTCCTAAATAACACCTGCTTATCAGTTTACAACCAAAATGTTAGGTCACTTGGTAAACATTTTGATGATATAAATGCACTACTTACAGCACTAGGCACTAAATTATCATTCATCATTTTAACGGAAACTTGGCTAAGTAATGACTATACCCAACTCTTCAATTTAGCTGGTTATAAAACAATTCATAACTGCAGGCCTAATAAAAAAGGTGGAGGCACAGCAATATATTACAAAGATACCTTCATTTGCAATAGTGTTATTAGTGATAGAGACGACTATTGTGAATATACCTTTGCCAAGTTCTCCAGTAAATCCCTTAAATCCTCCCTGACTATCGGTGCCATCTATAGATTTCCTAATACCAACATAGCTTTATCCTCAGACAATGTAAGGAATCTTATCATAAATAACAATCTCAATAAAAATCACATCATTCTGGGAGGTGATTTCAATATTGACCTGGGTCTTCAAAACAACCCTCAAGTTGACTATTTCCATAACAGCATGCACTCCTGTATGCTAATCCCCACAATCACCAAGCCCACCCGAGTCACTCAAACATCTGCCACTACCCTGGATCACCTATGGACTAATATAACAGATCCCCTTACATCTGGGGTAATTTATGATGGAACAACTGACCACTATCCTACCTTCCTCATAGCAAACTTGGACACATCACCACCAGAAACCAAGAAACTCTCATTCAGGCTACATAGTGAATCAGCTTTAGACAATATCTCTAATGCACTTCACAATATTAACTGGGAATCTGAATTTAATAATACACAGGATATAAACTCATTAACTAACCTCTTTCTCTCCAAAACTCTAAGTCTCTACAACACTCGCTGTCCCCTCCTTACCAAACAAGTAACTGATAAAAGAAAAAATAACCCCTGACTCACAAGTGGCATAATTAAATCAGTCAACAAAAAACATGAATATGAAAAGAAATTTAGGAGTGGCTTAGTTTCAAAGGAAGTAGTTAAAAGGTACTCATCAGTGCTTACCAGTATCATAAGAAAAGCAAAACTTTCATATTATGAGACTAGATTCAAAGAAGCAAAAGGCAACATGAAAAGCACATGGAATACCATCTCTAATATCCTAGGAACTAAACAACACTCCCACAACCAGATAACACTCTCCAAGGATGGCCTTACACCGTTATCTGACTTAGAAATGGCGAATGAATTTAATAGCTTCTTTTCATCGATTGGTGCTAACCTTGCAAGTAAAATCCCACAGACTCAGGCACATAACACATATCTCTCAGGCAGCTATCCAAACTCTCTTCTCCTTTCACCAGTCAGCCCGACAGATGTTGTGTCCATCATACACTCACTAAAAACCAAAGCTGGGAACATCAGTGAAATCCCATCCATTGTATACAAGAGCGCCTCCCATGCCCTTGCACCACCTATAGCTCTGCTGTTCAACAAATTCCTTGAGTGTCATACCTTCCCTGATATCCTTAAAAAAGCAAGAGTAACGCCAGTTCATAAAGGAGGTAATCCGGCAGACATAAACAACTATAGACTAGTATTGAACCTACCCATTCTATCAAAAATATTTGAAAAAATTATCTACAAACAGCTCTACTCCTATCTCGTAAAATTCGACATTCTTAGCCCCTGTCAGTTTGGCTTCCGCTCTCAAAAGCGTACCAACGATGCAATTATTAGTCTCCTTGATATAATTTACTCTGCCCTTGACAAAAATGAGTTTCCGATTGGACTCTTCATTGACCTGAGAAAGGCCTTTGATACTGTTAATCACGATTACCTCTTATGTAAACTCCATCATTATGGAATCCGAGGCCATTCACTGGACTATATCCAATCCTATCTTAGTGATAGACACCAATGTGTAGCCATCAACAATATAACCTCTCCCATTCTACCAATAACCGTTGGAGTGCCACAGGGCAGCATCTTGGGACCT
Source organism: Procambarus clarkii (assembly GCF_040958095.1). NCBI lineage: Eukaryota > Metazoa > Arthropoda > Malacostraca > Decapoda > Cambaridae > Procambarus > Procambarus clarkii. The sequence continues at coordinate 579,542 of NC_091184.1, read as the reverse complement.
CTTCTATGTCTTATATACATCAATGATCTGCCTAATGTCTCTAACATTCTGAAACCTATTTTGTTTGCTGATGATACTACCCTCATCTACTCCAACCACAACCCACATACATTAAATGATGTTGTTAATAATGAACTAAAAAAAAGTCCACTTATGGATGTCAACCAACAAACTAACACTTAACATAGAAAAGACCTACTACATCTTATTTGGAAGCAAATCTACAAATGCAATTCAGCTTCAGATAGACAATGTAAACATTAGCAATAAAAATGATGGAAAGTTTCTTGGCCTATTCCTAGACAAGAGACTCAACTTCAGTACCCACATACAACACATAACTAAAAAAAGTCTCTAAAACAGTTGGTATACTCTCCAAAATCAGATATTATGTACCTAACTCTGCTCTCATCTCTCTATATTATGCATTAATCTATCCCTATCTCAACTATGGTATCTGTGCATGGGATTCAACCACTGCAAACCACCTCAAGTCCATCATCACCCAGCAAAACTCTGCCATCAGAATAATAACAAATTCTGCTTTCAGACAACACTCAGCCCCCTTGTTTAACTTCCTAAACATGCTAAACATAATCTCACTCCACACATTCTCTTGTGTCAACTACATTTACAAAACCCTGTTCTTAAATGCAAATCCTGCTCTGAAACTCTTCCTGGGCAGATGTAATAGGACCCATTATCACCACACCAGAAATAAATATCTCTTTGATATCCCCAGAGTTAAACTTAATCTGTGTAAACACTCTATGCAAATAAAGGGACCCAGTTTATGGAACTCACTCCCTACTGAATTGAAAAGCTGTCCAACTTTTACATCATTCAAAATCAATACTAAAAAGTACCTAATTTCATCTTCATAGTTTTTCACTTTTTGCCTTAAAATTGCACTGTGTCTATTGCTACCCAATCTCCCAACCTTTATGTTCCCAATTTGAACATCTTTACCATTGTGATCATTGCTGTCTTATATGTGCTGTCAATCTGCTGTATGGTGTTTATTAATCTTGTTTAAATTACCAATCAAGCTGTCAATGTAATCAATCAGAGCTTTAATATAACAATGTGCTTTAATATACTTACTAAGCTCTCTCATCTCATTTTTCTCTTGCAATGTATTTGTTATCATTTATCAATTCTGATAGAAATTAGCTACTTAAAATTATCTGTTAGATTAAGGACCTGCCCGAAACGCTGCGCGTACTAGTGGCTTTACAAGAATGTAAATACTGTACTATCCAATGTATTCTCACAAACCCAATGTACCTTCTTGTATATATATAAATAAATAAATAAATAAATAAATAAATAAAGCGATCTTACATTCAAGTTAATTACAGAGATATTGTGATTATGTGTTAATACATTGTTTACATCATGAGCTATAAAATATCTGCAATTTTGATCATTAAAGTGATGATTGTCATAGATAGTGGATAAGAGGTTTAGTTCTGGGTCTATACTTATCTGCATAAAAAGGCTGGTTGTAGGAAAACAAGGCAAGAATGGCAATTACAAAACAAAATTTTGATATAAAAGGGGGAAAATTAAAATATAAACAAGACCTATACAAGACAAACACAAAATGAAGAAAAAAAAGAAAAATGAGGTAGATTGCGTACAAGTACTCTCAGGTACACTGTAAGTAATATTTTGCATTTTGAGACACAGGCAAAGTCAGGGGTACAATGGAGTAAGGAGTATGGCGAGGCTAGGCAACAGAAGTAATAATGAAAGCAAAGAATAAAGTTGAATAATAAACATAGGCAAGTTTAATCTAAAGATTATTAACTATAAATAGTTTAGTTATGATCCTATAATTAATAAGAACTAAAGAAAATATTAAGGCACTCAATTAATTAAGTCCAATAAATGACTAATATACATTAAATTAAAATTTACTTTAAAAAAGTGTAACAAAGAGACTTAGGATACCTAGCCCGCACTAGATGACAAGGGGGTTAATTATGTTGACTCAATGAGAGGGATAATAAGGTGAGACAAACCACATTGGGAGAGGAAAGTGTTGAGGTTATCCTCATTAGCAATTGTAAACATTTTACCTCCTGAGGTCTTTCTCACTTTAATCAAGCCATCTCTAACGAATCACTTATGAATCGCATCTGGGTTTTGATGACGGATTTGACGCAGGCGGTGGAGGAGTTGCTGTCTTTTTCTAGTCAAGCACTCGTTGATGTAGATTTCCTTTCGTTGGGATGCAGCTGTCCGGACAAGATGCGATTTTATGGACTGGGAAGCTAGCTTGAGGCGAATTTTTCGCTGGTTCAGACCTGATGTAATCTTTTTGCCTACTCTGTAGGCAGCAATAATGTCAGTTTTATTTAGAGTGACACGCAATTCGTCTTTTATGAGAGCATGAACTATTTCAATACACTTTTCACCTTCACGTTCCACAGGAATATTTTGGGACGACACAATAATATAGTCAAGCAGCTTTTGCTGGTCCTGTTCATCCTGGGAGATGGAATGTTGAGCAGATGACACATTTTATATCATATTCTTTATGCTCAATTAGTATTAAGTTCTAGATATTAATGTTTTTTCTTGCCCGAAACGCATTGCGTAATAGTGGCTTTAGGCATTGTATGTACTAGCTCTATCTATATATCAATCCATTAATGTAACATCACTTGTATGTATATACCTTACCTGAATAAACATCTGAATCTGAATCTGATTTGCAGATGACACTAAGATCTATGATAAAGAAGGAAGTGAAAGTGATATTGAGACCTTACAAAGAGATCTACATGAACTCCACCAATGGTCAGATGACTGGCAAATGCTCTTTAATGTCGATAAATGCAAGACCTTGCCTGTAGGGCATAACATTCCACGTCACAACTACCAAATTGCCAGCACTACCTTACAACAGATAGATGAAGAATGCGACATTGGAATCAGAATCCATCATTCACTAAAAGTTGCACAACAAGTGGGAGCGGCAATAAAAAAGCGAACCAAACTTTGGGAATAATCAAGCGTGCCTTTACCTTCAAGTAAACTAAAGTAGTCCTTCAATTGTATAAGTCTCTGGTGCGCCCCCACCTGGATTATTACATACAGGCATTGAGACCTTATCTTCAGAAAGACATAGCTGCTCTGGAGAAGATGCAACACCGGACAACAAAAATCATACCAGAGCTTAGTCATCTCTCGTATCAGGAAGGGTTGAGGGCCACTGGCCAAACAACACAGTAAATCAGGCATGACAGGGCGGAGCTCATCGAAACACTTAAAATACTAAACAATTTGGACGATGTTGATCCGGACACTTTCTTCACAAGGTCAGATACAATACAATACAATACAATACAATTTTATTTAGGTAAGGTACATACATACAATAAATATTTACAAGGATTGTTTAACTTATAGGTATAGCTAGTACATACAATGCCTAAAGCCACTATTACGCAAAGCGTTTCGGGCATGATAAACTTAAATGACAAGCTTAATACTAATTGAACATAATGAGTAGAATGAAAACAAGAAATGAAAACATAGATGAAAAAGCAGCACAAATACAATTATGTCGACAAACAGCGCTCTTTAAAGAAAAAAACAGACATTGGTTGACAATAGAAGGGTAAGGTAGGTTACAGGGAATTTATTAGGTATAGCTTCGCTTTTAACTTAAACTGGTTGAGAGAGGTACAGTCTTTAACATGGTTGGGAAGGAAGATGTAACACGAACGAGGAGCAACGGGTTCAAGCTCAACAAGCCACAATGTAGGACAGAAAACAGGAGAGGCTTTTTCTCCCGTATGGTGGTAAACCCGTGGAACAGCCTACCCGCCAAAGAGTAGGTAAGGTAAACGCCAAAACTCTACTGGGTTTTAAAATACAGATAGAAAAGATCGTCCAGGCAAATGGGTACCCAGCAAACATTTTCATGTTTTTAAAACATCCTAAAAACGACATTTCATTGTTTTCAGCACGTTTATAATTACGTTTAGAAAAGGTTTTTTGAGAACTTTTATATACAACCTTAGAACGTATATAATTAACATTTCTAAAAACTTTTTTATGATCTTTTAATTACCTACATTAAAGCGTTTAGGGTAAATTAGGGTATAATAATTTTGTAATTCATATCTGAAATAGAAAGGGAGAGAAAGAAAGAAGACATATCTGAGATAGAAATGGACATCCTATATATGTATGTGTAAATTACAAATAAATAGGGTACAAAAAGAGAATTAAAATATTATATTTATTTAATTAAGAATGAGTAATACAACAAAATATATGTAATAGCTCGAAATATATAGACTATATCTATAACAGAATATAAAAGTAAAAATTTAAAAATCTATAAAAATCTATATATGCAATATGTGAACACAATAGATTTTGTGATCAAGCAGCCTGTGATTCATGTCATGCTGAGATCAGTCTGACGTTATAAGCAGTTATTGTTACTTAAAACTAAAACAAGTAAAATTTTCCGAGTATACATATAACACTATAGTTTTTCTATGACTAATAATAAAAATCTATTAATCAAAAGTTTAGGACTAATTAACTAAAAATAAAAATCTACAAGTGAATGTAAACACAGTCAAGTATAATATTCATGTAGAAAGAGAAAGAAAAAGAGAGAGAAGGAAAGAAAGAGAAAGAAAGAAAGGGAGAAAGAGAAAGAAAAGAAAAAACAGTCATGTATAATATTCATATTAGCACCATGCAATATAACTTAGATTAAGTAAAAAATCTCAGACATTTTTAAATCAAATGAAATATGAGAGCCAGAGAGAGAGACCCAGAGCCAGAGAGAGAGAGCGTGAGCCAGAGAGAGAGAGAGTCAGAGAGAGAGAGAGTCAGAGAGAGAGAGAGAGCCAGAGAGAGAGAGAGAGAGCCAGAGAGAGAGAGAGAGAGCCAGAGAGAGAGAGAGCCAGAGAGAGAGAGAGAGCCAGAGAGAGAGAGAGAGCCAGAGAGAGAGAGAGAGAGCCAGAGAGAGCGAGAGCCAGAGAGAAAGAGAGCCAGAGAGAGCGAGAGAGCCAGAGAGAGAGCGAGAGAGCCAGAGAGAGAGACAGAGCCAGAGAGAGAGAGACAGAGCCAGAGAGAGAGAGCCAGAAAGAGAGAGAGAGAGAGAGAGAGAGAGAGAGAGAGAGACAGAGAGAGAGAGAGCCAGAGAGAGAGAGAGAGAGAGAGAGAGAGAGAGAGAGAGGGAGGGAGGGAGAGAGAGAGAGAGCCAGAGAGAGAGAGAGAGAGCCAGAGAGAGCGAAAGAGCCAGAGAGAGCGAGAGAGCCAGAGAGAGAGAGAGAGAGAGCCAGAGAGAGAGAGAGAGCCAGAGAGAGAGAGAGAGCCAGAGAGAGAGAGAGAGCCAGAGAGAGAGAGAGAGAGGGAGGGGGAGAGAGAGAGAGAGAGAGAGAGAGAGAGAGAGAGAGAGAGAGAGAGAGAGAGAGAGAGAGAGAGAGAGAGAGAGAGAGAGAGAGAGAGAGAGAGAGACAGAGAGAGAGAGAGAGCCAGAGAGAGAGAGAGAGCAAGAGAGAGAGAGAGAGAGAGCCAGAGAGAGAGAGAGAGAGAGAGAGCCAGAGAGAGAGAGAGAGAGCCAGAGAGAGAGAGAGAGCCAGAGAGAGAGAGAGAGAGAGAGAGCCAGAGAGAGAGAGAGAGCCAGAGAGAGAGAGAGAGAGAGAGAGAGAGAGCCAGAGAGAGAGAGAGAGAGCCAGAGAGAGAGAGAGAGAGAGAGAGCCAGAGAGAGAGAGAGAGAGCCAGAGAGAGAGAGAGAGAGCCAGAGAGAGAGCAAGAGAGCCAGAGAGAGCGAGAGAGAGAGAGAGAGCCAGAGAGAGAGAGAGCCAGAGAGAGAGAGAGAGCAAGAGAGCCAGAGAGAGAGAGAGAAAGAGAGAGACAGACAGAGACAGAAAGACACACACACAACAAAAGAGGAGACAGAACAAAATTAAGGCAAGGAGAGAGAAGACAGAACAGAAACAACAGAGAGAGGAGAGAAATGAGAAATCATTGAAGAGAAGGGGAAGAGAAACACAAGATAAGAAAAAGATACAAGAAAAATATACAAGATAAAAATGACATAAATGAATACCACAAATATAAAAAGTAAAGGAAGAGAGAAGCTAGAAGAGACAGGAAACGAGAGGTGTTAGAAGAGAGGAGGAAAGGAGAGATTAAAAGACAAGAAAAACAGGAGAGAAACGTAAAAGAAATAAAAAAAAGGGACATTTGTGAGGAGAGAAAATAAAGAGACCAGAGAAGACCATATATCAAGAGTGTGAGGATAAAGACTTATATATTTTCTTAGTAGACATCCTCTGGCTCTTGTTGCCCTTCTTGTATACGAATTGTACTTGCAAGTTTTCCCTGAAAAGATATTAACAAAATTAATATTTAATTATTTATTTATATAAATTACACACACACAAACTTACATATATATATATATATATATATATATATATATATATATATATATATATATATATATATATATATATATATATAATATATATAGACCAGAGACCAATTATATATATATATATATATATATATATATATATATATATATATATATATATAATTTCGTAAACCTCACCCTGTAAACATTCATGTTTCTACATGTTAAACAAGCTACGAGGATGAGGGAAGGGGATGTTCCCTCCATGCTGGATATTATATTTACCAGGAAAGAGAAAGATATATTTATCATTCAGTACCTCCCTCCTTTGGTACCTCCCTCCTTTTACCCAAGTGACATGGTCACTTGGGTAAAAGTGACCATGTCTTTTTGGGAATAAAGTATGCAATGCATTATAATCTGGAAGAAAATGAGCTTGAAGCAGTTGAAAAACCTGACTTGTGGAGAGGTCATTATGGGGAACTCAGATATTTCCTTAAGGAATTTGACAAACACTTGCTGTTAGGACATGAAGTAAATGAGATGTATGTCAAGTTTTGTGAAATATATGATAATGGCACAACAAAATTTATACTAAAGCAGAGATGCAGAACTAGGAAAAGGGGAAAAATTGCCCAAACATACAAGCAATACACAGATGCGAGAAACAACAATAGCAGTAAGGAGAGGGGCAGAAAGACTGACTTTCGGTCATATTCAACAACACAAATATACATACACACACACACACATTATTGGAAAAAATTGGAATTGGAATATTGGAAAAAATAATTAAAACTAAATGGGTAGAACACCTGGAGAGAAATGATATAATTTCAGACAGACAGTATGGTTTTCGATTTGGAAGATCCTGTGTATCGAATTTACTCAGTTTCTATGATCGAGCAACAGATATATTACAGGAAAGAGATGGTTGGGTTGACTGCATCTATTTGGACCTAAAAAAGGCATTCGACAGTTCCACATAGAGAGGTTGTTCTGGAAACTGGAAAATATTGGAGGGGTGACAGGTAAGCTTCTAATATGGATGAAAAATTTTCTGACATAGAAAAATGAGGGCAGTAATCAGAGGCAATGTATCGGACTGGAGAAATGTCACAAGTGGAGTACCACAGGGTTCAGTTCTTGCACCAGTGATGTTTATTGTCTACATAAATGATCTACCAGTTGGTATACAGAATTACATGAACATGTTTGCTGATGATGCTAAGATAATAGGAAGGATAAGAAATTTAGATGATTGTCATGCCCTTCAAGAAAACCTGGATAAAATAAGTATATGGAGCACCACTTGGCAAATGGAATTTAATGTTAATAAATGCCATGTTATGGAATGTGGAACAGGAGAACATAGACCCCACACAACCTATACATTATGTGAGAAATCTTTAAAGAATTCTGATAAAGAAAGAGATCTAGGGGTGGTTCTAGATAGAAAACTATCACCTGAGGACCACATAAAGAATATTGTGCGAGGAGCCTATGCTACGCTTTCTAACTTTAGAATTGCGTTTAAATACATGGATGGTGATATACTAAAGAAATTGTTCATGACTTTTGTTACGCCAAAGCTAGAATATGCAGCTGTTGTGTGGTGCCCAACAACAGAAGTTGGCCCATATCTTAAGAAGCACATCAACAAACTGGAAAAGGTGCAAAGACATGCTACTAAGTGGCTCCCAGAACTGAAGGGCAAGAGCTACGAGGAGACGTTAGAGGCATTAAATATGCCAAAACTAAAAGACAGAAGAGGTGATATGATCACTACATACAAAATAGTAACAGGAATTGATAAAACCGACAGGGAAGATTTCCTGAGACCTGGAACTTCAAGAACAGGAGGTCATAGATTGAAACTAGCTTAACACAGATGCTAAAGAAATATAAGAAAATTCACTTTCGCAAATAGAGTGGTAGACGGTTGGAACAAGTTAGGTGAGAAGGTGGTGGAGGCCAAGACTGTCAGTAGTTTCAAAGCGTTATATGACAAAGAGTGCTGGGAAGACGGTCTCATCCTTTAACTACACTTAGGTAATTACACACACACACACACATACATATTATATATATATATATATATATATATATATATATATATATATATATATATATATATATATATATATATATATATATATATATATATATATCGGACAATTAGTAAAAAAAAAAAAAAAAAAATTAAATTATTTTACCTTGTACCTAGATCCACCAGGCCTGTTTGGTGCCTGTTTCAGTACTTCAGACATCTGGAAGGTCACATCCTCCTCCTCAACTTGTGGATGTGCGTTGATAGATGATTCTGTAAAATTAAGTTATTTATATAATAATAAATTCAGTATAACAATAATATTCTGTAAAATTAAAAGTAATTTATACATCAATCAGATAAAACTCTCCAGAGATGGTGATACACAACATATAAAGGACAAGTTTCAGAACAAAATATGCATTTAGGAATAAGGTTTTGTACATGTAGGTAGCACATGAGAAAATAAGTGGAAGGTGATCAAGTTTATATTAACATGTTAATGACTTTGTTAAGGCTTTGCAAGAATGAAAAAATATTAATAATATAATATCACCTACCAATTAATTGTACATCATTTATAAGTCAATTATTTGCATTATTATTATTCAATACTAATGATATAAAAATGCATTTTGTAATCTACTATTTATGCAAGTATTAAGCACAGGATCATGAAATAAACTGCAAAATACTGTAATGGATAAACCAATTAAGTTTACATTTTCCTATAGCTAAGTCAGTCAGTTCTATTAGCAGCAGAGAACAATTATGCCCAACCTCTATTAAATGAAACAATCTTAAGAGCAAGTGATAGAAATATAATCATTTATGCTTGGGATTATGGAATGGTTCCAAATATGAAAAATATTAAGTTTTTTGGTTAAAATTTTTTAACTTAAAATTTACATTTTTAAGTGAATTTTAAACTTTAAAAAAATTATTTAATTTTTTGGTTACTTACTTAAAATAACATTATATAGTTCTTGTTTTTGTAGAAATGCCAATTTCTTCTTTTGCCCTTCCAGACTGTATAGTGACCACAGGCCGTTTGTTCATATCTTCATTATTCTTCGAACTGTGGTTGCACAATCAGACCCACGTACACTGGTTAAAAGCATCACCTAAAAGCAACAACAAAAATGTAGTACACTGACGAATTTTGAATATATATATATATATATATATATATATATATATATATATATATTAGTTGATTTTATACCCGCATTAGGTCAGGTGATAATACAATGAAGGTGAAAACATGGGGGGATACATAAGGGATAAACATAGGGGCTGCAGAAGGCTTATTGGCCCATACGAGGCATCTCCTATCTAAACACAAAGATTAATCCAGTGTAATTGGCCTGTTATGTTGTAACATAACATATATATATATATATATATATATATATATATATTATATATATATATATATATATATATATATATATATATATATATATATATATATATATATATATATATATATATATATGTCGTACCTAGTAGCCAGAACGCACTTTTATGCCTACTATGCAAGGCCCGATTTGCCTAATAAGCCAAGTTTTCCTGAATTAATATGTTTTCTCTAATTTTTTTCTTATGAAATGATAAAGCTACTAATTTCATTATGTTTGAGGTCAAATTTTTTTTATTGGAGTTAAAATTAACGTAGATATATGACCGAACCTAACCAACCCTACCTAACCTAACCTAACCTACCTTTATAGGTTAGGTTGGGTTAGGTAGTAGAAAAAGTTAGGTTAGGTTAGGTTAGGTAGGTTAGGTAGTCGAAAAAACATTAATTCATGAAAACTTGGCTTATTAGGCAAATCGGGCCTTGCATAGTAGGCTGAAAAGTGCATTCTGGCTACTAGGTACGACATATATATATATATATATATATATATATATATATATATATATATATATATATATATATATATATATATATGTGTATATATATATATATATGTATGCCATATACATATATATGCTATGTTGTATGCTACAACTTGGCTGATAATAAAGCCATTCACAACTGCAGGCCTAATAAAAAAAGGAGGTGGCATAGCAATATCTTACAAAGATACCTTCATCTGCAATAGTCTCATTAGTAATAGAGACGACTATTGTGAATATACCTTTGCCAAGTTCTCCAGTAAATCCCTTAAATCCTCCTTGACTATAAGTGCCATCTATAGATTTCCCAATACCGACATAGCTTCATTCTCAGATAACGTAAGGAATCTTATCATAAATAACAATCTCAACAAAAATCAAACCAACTTAGTGGTTTGTAATGGTGAACAAAACATGCAGATACTTATATATAACCTGTGAATAGAGTGTAATAACACCAAAACTATTTGTTTATTGTTTTATGACCATAATAATTGAATCACTAATATGATTCACTAATATATAATCCTAATAATAATCACTAATATATAATCCATTGAGCATGCTGCATCTCTTTCAGTCTCTTTGCAATTTGAACAAGAGGGTTTTTAATTGATCGAACCATATTCTTAAAGTAAAGTAAATGAGATGTATTCCATATTTTGCAAAATATACGATGAAGGCACACAAACATTCATACCAAAACTGAAGGGCAGGATTTATGAGGAGACATTAGAGGCATTAAATATTCCAAACTAGAAGACAGAAGGAAAAGAGGAGATATGATCACTACGTACAAAACAGTAACAGGAATTGATAAACTTGATAGGGAAGATTTCCCGAGACCTGGAATTTCAAGAACAAGAGGTTATAGATTTAAACGAACTAAACAAAGATGCCGAAGAAATGTAAGACAATTCACTTTTGCAAACAGAATGGTAAACGGTTGGAACATGTTAGGTGAGAAGGTGGTGGAGGCCAAATCCGTCAAAAGTTTCAAAGCATTATATGACAAAGAGTGCTGGGAAAATGGGACACCACGAGTGTAGCTCTCCATCCATCTGATTGATAACCCAAATGAATTTTTCATGGATATGATACCAACATCAAATCATAAATCAGATGTGATCCTATCCCCACTGGATTTTGAAGAAGCCATAGACAGTATGCCTATGCACTCTGCACCAGGCCCTGACTCTTGGAACTCTATATTCATCAAGAACTGTAAAAAACGTTATCGCAGGCCCTTCACATTCTTTGGAGACAAAGCCAAGATACTGGCATTGTCCCTGACATACTAAAAACAGCAGAGATAGCACCGCCCCATAAAGGAGGAAATAAGGCAGAGGCAAAAAACTACAGACCGATAGCACTAACATCGCACATCATAAAAATCTTTGAGAGAATGCTAAGAAGTAAGATCACAAAATACATGGAATCACAGCATCTCCATAACCCCAGACAACATGGTTTCAGAACAGGGCGCTCTTGCCTATCACAGTTGCTGGACCACTCTGACATGGCACTAGATGCCATGGAAGACAAACAAAACGCTTTGACAAAAAAAAGCCTTTGACAAATGTGACCATTGTGTTATTGCACATAAAATGCGTTCAAAAGGAATTACCGGAAAAATAGGCAGATGGATATACAACTTCCTGACTAATAGAACCCAATGTGTAGTAGTCAACAAAATAAAATCTGGACCATCAACCGTAAAGAGCTCAGTCCCCAAGGGTACTGTGCTTGCTCCAATACTTTTTCTCATCCTCATATCGGACATAGACAAGGACACAACCTATAGTACTTGATCATCCTTTGCAGATGACACTAGAATCTTCACGAGAGTAGGCAACATAGAGGACACGGCAAACCTCCAATCAGATGTAAATCAGGTCTTTCTATGGGCTACAGAAAATAACATGGTGATTAACGAACATAAGTTTCAGCTCATGCGCTACGGAAAAAATGAAAATATAAAAACGGAAACCACTTACAAAACTCAGTCAAATCATAACATTGAACGGAAAAGCAACGTAAAGGATTTGGGTGTACTGATGTCAGAAGGCCTAACATTTAAAGAACACAATAAAGTAGCCGTCACAACTGCAAGAAAAATGACAGGATAGATAACAAGAACTTTTCACACTAGAGATGCTATACCGATGATGATAGTTTTCAAGACGCTAGTGTTCTCTAGAGTGGAATACTGCTGCATAATGAAAGCCCCTTTCAAAGCTGGAGAAATTACTGACCTATACTTATGCATTTATCTTCGGTTTAACACAACAGGCACCAGACACACGCTAGGCATCATACACACTAGGATAAAACAAACATTAGGCTGGAAGTCAGAAAAGAATTCCAAGAATTTTACTGGAAAGGCTTGCTGTTAGGAAAGGAAGTAATTGAGATGAATTAATGCACAGTATGTCAATTTTGTGAAATATATGATAAAGGAACAAAAACATTTATACCAAAACAGAGATGCAGAACTAGGAAACAGGATTTGTTCAACTGAAATTTCAAGACGGACAGAGACCAAAAGACACAAAAATGGAATCAATATACGAAGAGGCCAAACCCCCAAACATACCAGTAATACAAAGAGAAACAACTACACGGCAGTGAGGAGAGAGGCAGAAAGAAATTTTGAAAAAAAGGAACAAACAAATGTAAAGTAGAACAAATCATATTCTATAAATACAGCAACAACTAATTGCAGGTAAAGGATAATATTCAGAGCTTTTAAATGCATGGATGGCGAAATACTCAAGAAATTGTTCACGACTTTTGTTAGACCAAAGTTGGAATATGCAGCGGTTGTATGGTGCCCATATCTTAAGAAGCACATAAACAAACTGGAAAAGGTGCAAAGACATGCTACTAAGTGGCTCCCAGAACTGAAGGACAAGAACTATGAGGAGAGGTTAGAGGCATTAAATATACCAAATATACTACACAAATATATATACTACACATGCACAATAAACTACCCTACACAGGCTGAGTATGGTGTGTACAATAAATTATTAGCTAAAAGATAAGACTGAGTTTGTATAAATGGGGGTTAAGTCAGAGTGGGAAAATGTAAGTGGAGTGCCTAAAAACCCTGTCCTGGGACCTCTGTAATTCATAATATATACAAATAATTTAGACTCAGGTTTGATCAGCAATATTTGAAAATTTCCAGACGATACAAAAGGGATTTTTTTCTGGATTCAGGATTATTTTTTTATGGCTGAAAACAGGTTTTCAGCAATAAAAGAAATACAGTATTGCTGGAACAACCGTCGACATCTTCAAGAGAAAACCTGAACATCTTCAAGAAGTGAAGATGACCTTGAGAAGAAGTATAGGTTGGGAGAAGTATAGGTTAGGAATTGTCTCCAAAGAATTCTCAAAGAATTACTCGTTATTGCTATCCAAGATAATTAGACGAGCCAAAGCTAAATACTACGAAGATAAATTTACCCAAATAAAGAGTACCTTACCTAAAAATATGTATGTACCTTACGTAAATAAACATTTGATTTTGAAGTGCCGGACAAACAAGGCTGTGGTGGATATGTGGGCCTGAGGGGCCTGTCCAAGCAACAGCCTGTTGGATCAAGCTCTCACATGTCAAGCCTGGCCTTGGAAGGGCTTGGTGAGTAGAACAACTACCAGAACCCTATAATGCATGTATCAAGGTGTCCAGGCAGTGAGCACCACATAATGCAGTGCAGTCCTGTAAGAATAAGCACAGTAAGTATGGGCATGGAGGGGGTGCAGCAGTGGCTTGTGAAGGGCTGGAGAGTAAATGGACATGCCCAGGGGTAAAAAGCATTAGGGTAACAGAACATAGCCCATAAAAATAGTAATGACAATGAATGAATAATTATATGAATGCAATAATACTTCATATCTCAATAGGAAAACTAAGCAGGGTGCAAGACAAGGTACTGGTGGTGATAGTGGTTGGTACAAGTCCTCACATCCCCACAGACACCAGTAACAGCCCTCACCTCCCAACACAGTACCCTTGTAGCGAGTTAATCTTATACTCGCTTCATTATCTTATAGCATAACTAATTAACACTAATTACAGAAGCTACACAGGTGATACTTTGGTGTGAGTTGAGCGCACTGAGCGTCGGTATCGGTACACCCTTGTTCCTTAACAACCCTTTGGACCTATATTACAGAAAAATAGAATCAATTAATTTAATAAAATATAAAATATAAGTGCTTACTTACGATAATACTATCGGTGGAACACAAAATCTTCTTCTTCTTGATAGTAGGTGCAGTTTGCATGAAGGGTTAGTCCTCTTCTTCTTCTTCTTCTTGATAGTAGGTGCAGTTTGCATGAAGGGTTTGTCCTCCCGATGACTGCACCAGTACAGATGTTGGTAGAGGCGTTTATGTTGAAGATGATAAGAGTTTCAAAAGTGCTTGTTGCGTTGTGCTGTAGACAGAGGAGCTGCGACTAAAACAGAGGTGGATGTTAGAGGGAGACTTGCCGCACCGTAGGGCGGTGTGTTGTGTTTATGGCGTCAGCTGATCCTTGGTGTTGCGACGAAACATTTGTTTTCTGTGTTTAGCTGTTGGTGGCGCCAGGTATAAATGTGGCGCGGGTCAGATGTGACCCAATTTGTTGGTCGATTGGAGATATTTAGCCAGTGCTTTGACTATTTGGTATTTTTCTTGTAACGAGTGGTCACCGCCTCCTAATATATGCTCGATGGTAAAGGGTATTTTAAATGAGATAAGTTCTTGTTTGAAATTTACTCTGGCACTATAGTGTCGGAAGCAATGTAGGAGATAGTGTTCGATTGTTTCAGGCACCTGACAGTGGATGCAGAGTTCGTTGATGTCTGTTCTGTACTTAGAGCTTTGTGCTGCTAGTTTGGTGTGTCCCAGCCTTAATCTGGTCATCGCTATATCAATTTCTCTGCTTTTATATCTGACATGTTTCCAAGTTTCCCATTTCTTTTTAATGGACCCATAGTACAAAGGTGAGCATGACGTTTTCCATTTCGTCGCAAAATCTTGGGTGATGGTATTTTTGAAGGCTCCTTTACGTGCAACATGGGGAATTGGATGACGGGTAATGTGAGGTGTGTTGTGCATTGCTTTGGCTAGTTGATCTACTAGTTCATTATGGAGAATACCACAATGCGCTGGGACCCATTGGATAGAGGTATCATAACTGTTCAATCGATGTTCATGAAGAAGTTGAAGACATGGGTAAACAAACTCCTTGCACGTTTTTGAAGAGTACGTAATTGCTTGAATCGCACTCTTGGAGTCACTGCAGATTGTATATGTCCCGACTGGTAATGTTGTGATTATTTGGAGAGCTTGATATAAGGCATATAATTCAGCTGTGAAAACAGATAGTTGGTTTGGTAACCGCCATCCCTGCTTGAGATGGTATTCCGGTATCCATACAGCGCTAGTGACCGAGGGTACGTTGTTCTTGATGATGCGAGATCCATCTGTATAAATCGCTGTGGTATTTGGGTAGCAATTTTTCATTGTTGAGAGAAAGACTGAGGCTATGGCTGAGTTTGGTGCAGACTTTGGAATGTTGTCTTCGAGTTGTATTGCTGTATTAGGAGTTGTATAAAGCCAGGGTGGAATAGGGGGAACAGTAAGTTGGGTTTCCGAGTTTTGGAGTAGAGAGAGGTCTATATTGAGGTTATTTGTAGCCCGTGTGAGGAAAGGTTGTGAGTGATTGGTTGGGAAGCGGGGGTTATGTGGGTTAACTGTTGGGTTAATTTTTGATCTGTATGGGTGTGTCTGGTGAGCAGTGGTACAGAGTGACAGATAGTTGGCACACATTATGTCTCGTCTGGTGGCTAGGCTTGTGAGGCCCGTTTCCCCGTAAAGTCCGAGGATAGGAGTGGAACGCATTGCGCCACATATAAGTCGCATGGCATTGTTTTGGATGACCTCTAGGCTCTGTAGGTTGGTAGGCGCAGCCGATGCATATGCTTGGCAACAATAGTCTATTTGGCTGCGAATGTAGGTTGTATAGAAACGGAGCAGGATTTTATGGTGTGCTCCCCAGGTGGTGCCAGTGAGGGCTTTCAGTATGGCGAGTCGGGGTTGTGTCGTCTGTTTAAGGTGTTGAATGTGTGCTTTCCAGGTAAGTGAGGGCGAGTCTAAGTGCATGCCAAGGTATTTATGTTCTCGTACGTGTTGGATGGGAGTGTTGTGTATTGTGAGGGTGGGTAGATGAACGAGTCTTTTTTTAGTGAAAATTTGATAATAGGTTTTGGTAGTACTAACTTGAAGGCCCCATTGTTGTGTCCAATCTATGAGGTGATCAAGTGCTGTTTGCATTGTTGAGACTGTATTAGGTAAGGCGTTGTCTGAATAATACAGTGTTAAGTCGTCGGCGTACGCCGAGAGGTTAACAGGATGGGTGTTAGGCAAATCTGCTAAGAATGCAGCAAAAAGGGTTGGGCTTAATATGGAGCCTTGTGGGACACCCGTTTGTATTGGGATGTCATCGGAAAACTCGCCTTGTATATAGACTTTAGAGGTCCTGTTCGTAAGATAAGATTTTAACCATAAAAGTAATCTTCCCTGTACGCCTAAACGCGCAAGCTTTGCGAGGAGGCAAGTATGAGGAATGCTATCAAAAGCTCCTTTGAGGTCTAAGTAGACAACAAGACAATATTTACTGCTTCTGAGAGAGGTGCGGATTTCATGTTCAAGGCAGAGTATCTGATCGAGTGTGGAGCATTGCGGTCGAAATCCAGCTTGGAGTGACGGTATAATATTATTATATTCTAGATACCATTGGAGGCGAGTATGTACTAGTCTTTCCATGACTTTACTGAGGCATGATAGTAGGGAAATAGGTCTATATGACGCAGGTTGGGATGGGTCTTTTCCTGGTTTAAGGAACGGAAGAATAATACTGGTCTGCCATTGTGAGGGAATATTTCCGTGAGTCCAGCATAGGTTGTAATAGTTTAGGAGAGTACTATGTGCAGTTGATGGGAGATGTTTTATGAGTTCATATGGAATTCCATCCTCTCCAGGTGCCTTGCCAAGAGGTAGGCGGGTTAAGGCTAATTGTAGCTCGCTTAAGGTGTATATGTTGTCGACGCCAGGCATGGGTAGCAGTATGGCACGGTCAATTTCTTGTCTGAGGGGGAGTTCTTGGGCATGAAAGAAGGGTGTTGAGAGGGTAACTTTAAGACATTCAGCAAGAACATTTGCACGCTCCTGAGGTGTTTGACAGAGTGAACCGTTGATCGTCAGGGGGAACGAAGGGAATGTTGGGCGACCTTTAATGCTGTTAAATGTAGCCCAGACTTTTGAATGTGGCGTAGTGGGTGTGAGGCTATCACAAAATTTTGCCCATGATGCTCGCTTTGCTGACAGTATGGTTTTTTTGGCTTCTGCTGTAGCCCGCCGGAGATTAACCCAGTTCTGTAGGGAGGGTTGACGTCTTTGTTTTTTTATGGCTCGTCGGCGTAAAGCGACTGTTCGTGCACATTCCGCGTTCCACCACGGTTTAAGTGGTTTGTTGGACCTATGTCCTGAAGTTTTCTTGAGCATTTGGGTGGCTGCACAATTTATGGCCGAGGTGATTGTGGACAGTCGCGTGTTGGGGTCTACATCGTCTGTATCTGGGAGACAGACAGTATCAGCCCATTTTTTCTTATCTAGTTTCTTAATGTTCCACTTGGGGAGCGTTAGGGGGTGGGTTGGTGGCTGAAAGTTAGTAAATTTTATAATGAGGGGTTTGTGGTCACTTCCAATATCTGGTCCAGTATGAAACTGTAGTTCTTGTTGAAAGTGTGCAGAGCCAAAGCAGATGTCCAATGAGGCTTCATAATTGGTTCTGTAGTTAAAGTAGGTTGCAAGGTAGGGCGGCGAAAGAAGAATATATGGTGTAGTGTCTAAGTAGTTATATAAATCGGTGCCTGCAGTATTTTGGGTACCTCTACTCCATGTGGGGTGGTTTGCATTGAGATCACCTGTAACAATGATCGGTTGCCGTAGTTGGTTTAGATAGAATTCTAGTTCATTTAAATTTATTGTGCCACCAGGGTTGTATATACCCAGAAAGGATATGTGTGTACCATTGTAGGGTATTAGGCATGCTAAAATTTCTAGCTTACCATTTACAAAATGTGTAAGCGTTACAGGTTTACATGTCATGTTACTCCGTGTTAGGAGGAAAATACCACCACCCATACGGTTTGGTCTGTCCAGTCTCTGCATCTGAAAGTTTTTAAAAATAGGATTTTGTTTAGGGGTGAGCCAGGATTCGGTTATGAAAGCTAAGTCCGGTTTGGATGAGTAAAGGAATTGTTTAAGTTCTGTGAGAGATGTTTTAATGCTTTTTGCGTTCCAAGTCATGAATGTTAGGGGAGCCATTTAGGATGTGTGGGTTATGGATGTGTCTGTTTTCCTTGGCATGCCAGTAGTAGTACGTGTTGGATACCTAGATGTGGATGTGGGCTGTGCCTTACTCTTGGTACTGGCGGTTTGGGTTTGTGGCAAGTCAGCCTGTGGAATGATTTTGGTAAGGCGTGCTAGGGAGTTATTTATGAGTTTTTCTATCATCTGTTCAAACAATGTGTGTCCAGCAATGGTGGCTTTGTTTGGGCGGATGTCAGTGTCTGTAGCTGTTGATGGGATGTCTTTTGGGTCAGCCTCAGGAGTGGGTTGTGTTACTTGTGTAAAGAATTTAGTTAGCAGTCGGTCCAGCGTCTTTTCTAGTGCATTTTCAATGCGCGTGACAACAGTTTCAACAAGATCATTTTCAATGCGAGTGACAAGAGTTTCAACAAGATCAGGATTCAGTTGTGCATTTTGTGAGGGATGGTTGGACCCTGGGGTTGTGG
This sequence comes from Procambarus clarkii, assembly GCF_040958095.1. Classification (NCBI taxonomy): domain Eukaryota; kingdom Metazoa; phylum Arthropoda; class Malacostraca; order Decapoda; family Cambaridae; genus Procambarus; species Procambarus clarkii. The sequence goes on along the minus strand of NC_091184.1, from coordinate 560,329 downwards.
GAGTGTCGGTGACAGATATATCAGGTACAGGCAAAGGCTGTGTTTGAGTGTGAGGTAGTGTTTGATGATGGGCTGTGTTTGGTTGTTTCAGTGCACTACTGTATAGCAGGTTGTTGGTAGGGAGAACCTTAGTTTTTGCTGCTGCTGCTATGTATGAGGGACATTGTTTGAATGTAATGTCGTGGTCGCCACCACAGTTTGAGCAGGTAAGTGTATCTGATGTACAATCTTGCGTGTAATGGGAACCAGAGCATTTCCCACATTTAATGTCTTTGGTGCAGCCTTTCCAGGTATGGTTAAAACCTTTACATTTAAAACACTGAGTGGGACGTGGTATATACACCTCTAGTTTATGGAGGAAGCCATTTAACCAAATCCTCTCAGGGGGGATGTAGTCTAGAAAGGTGGGTTAGTCCTCGCCATGACTGAACTGACGACAAAATGGCCGATGTGTTGATATGGCGTCAGTTGACGCTGTGACGTCACAGGTGAGGGACGCTTTGCGCATTACTCCCTCGTACTTAAAAAGTACTACAGGTACTTTTTGGTTTTATTTTTGAATATGGCAGAAGTTGGACAGCTTTTCAAATCATTATAAGGGAGTGAGTTCCATAAACTAGGTCCCTTTATTTACATAGAGTGTTTACATAGATTAAGTTTGACTCTGGGGATATCAAAGAGATATTTATGTCTGGTGGGGACGTGGCCATGTGTTCTATTACATCTGTCCAGGAAGAGTTTCAGAACAGGGTTTGCAGTTAGAAAAAGGGCTTTATAAACGTAATTTACACAGGAGAATGTATGGAGTGAATTTGTTTAGCATGTTTAAGGATTTGAACAAGGGAGCTGTGTGTTGTCTGAAGGTAGAGTTAGTTATTGTCCTGATAGCAGATTTTTACTGGATGATGATGGGCTTGAGGTAGTTTGCAGAGGTTGAACCCCAAGCACAAACGCCATAAGAATGATAGGGATAGATAAGTGCATAATAGAGTGAGAGGAGAGCAGAGTAGGGTACATAATATCTGATCTTAAACAGTATACCAACTGTTTTAGAAACCTTTTTAGTTATGTGTTGTATATGGGTGCGGAAGTTGAGTCTCTTGTCTAAGTATAGGCTAAGAAACTTTCCATCATTTTTATTGCTAATGTTTACATTATCTATCTGAAGCTGAATTGCATTTGTTGATTTGTTTCCAAATAAGATATAGTAGGTCTTTTCTATGTTTTGTGTGAGGCTTGTTGGTTGACAACCACAAGTAGACTTTTTTTAATTAATTGTTTACAACATTATTTAACAGGAGTGGGTTGGGGTCAGAGTAGATGAGTAGTATCATCAGCCAACAATATAGGTTTAAGTATGTTAGAGACATTAGGGAGATCATTGATGTATATAAGAAACAGGAGGGTCCTAGGATGCTGCTCTGTGGCACCTTTACGGTAATTAAGTGGTAGAGTGGGAGAGGTTATATCATTGATGGCTTCATATTGGTGTCTGTTACTAAGATAGGATCGGATATAGTTTAGGGCAAGGCCACGGATTCCATAATGGTGGAATTTAAGTAAGAGGTAGTTATGGTTAACAGTATCAAAGGCCTTTCTCAGGCCGATGAAGAGTTCAATTGGAAACTCACTTTTGTCAAGGGCTGAGAAGATTAAGTCAAGCAGACTAACAATAGCATCATTGGTACTCTTTTGGGAGCGGAAGCCAAACTGACAGGGACTTAGTATATTGAATTTTACAAGATTGGAGTAGAGCTGTTTGTAAAAAAAAAAAAAATAATTTTGATAATATAGGTAGATTCGATATGGGTCTGTAATTATTTATGTCTGCCGTGTTACCTCCTTTATGAACTGGCGTTACTCTTGCTTTTTTAAGGATATCAGGGAAGGTATGACACTCTAGGGATTTGTTGAACAGCAGTGCTATGGATGGTGCAAGGGCATGGGAGGCACGCCTGTGTACCATCGATGGTATTTCACTAATGTTCCCAGCTTTGGTTTTTAGCGAGTGAATGATGGACACAACATCTGTAGGGCTGACCGGAGAGAGGAGAAGAGAGTTTGGATAGCTGCGTGAAAGATATGTGGTAACATATGTCTGAGTCTCTGGGATTTTTCGGGCAAGGTGAGCACCAAACGATGAAAAGAAGCTATTAAATTCAGTTGCTGTTTCAAGATCTGTTGCAGGTGTATAACCATCCTTGGAGATTTTTATCTTATTATGTAAATGTTGTTTAGCTCCTAGGATGGTAGAGATGGCTCTCCATGTGCTTTTTATGTTGCCTTTTGCTTCTTTGAATCTATTCTCGTAATAGGAACGCTTTGCTCTTATTATACTGGTAAGCACTGATGCATACCTCTTAACTACTTCTTTTCCAACTAGGCCAATCCTAAGTTTTTTTTCATATTCATATTTCTTGTCGATTGCTTTAAGTATGCCATTAGTGAGCCAGGGATTATTTAACCTTTTTGCCAGTTACTTGCTTGGTGAGGAGAGGACAATAAGTATTGTAAAGGCTTTAAATTTTGGAAAGAGGCTAGTTAACGAATTATTATCCTGTGTATTGATAAATTTAGATTCCCAGTTTACATTGTGGAGGGCATTTGTGAGATTGCCTATTGCCGCTTCACATTGTAACCTAAAGGTAATTTTCTTGTTACCTGGTGGTGTTATGGCCATGTTCGCTACAAGGAAGGTAGGATAGTGGTCAGTTGTTCTGTCAGTGATTATACTTGATGTAAGAGGAGCTGTTATGTTGGTCCATCAGTGATCCAGGGTAGTCGCAGATGTTTGAGTGACTCGGGTGGGCCTGGTGATTGCGGGGATGAGCATACAGGAATTCATGCTGTTGAGGAAACAGTCTACTTGAGGGTTATTTTGTAGCCCTAGGTCAATATTGAAATCACCTCTGAGAACTATGTGATTTTTGTTGAGATTATTGTTTATGATAAGGTTCCTCAAGTTGTTATTGTATTTGTGTCTAGCTTCAGACACAAGCATGTTACAGTTATGTCTTAAAGAGTTGAGAGCAATTAAGGATGATAAAGAGTCACTTACAACTAATGTATCAAGTTTGGATACTTGTACACATTTCAGTGCAAGGAGCAAGGCAAATAGTTCAGTCTGAAGGGTAGAGGCCCAGTTGTTTATACGGACTCCCCACTCAAAATATAAGTCATATCCTATTGCCAGGACAACTGCACTTCCAGCTGCACCCGTTGGGCGCTGTAGGAAACCTTCAGTGTATATGATTTGAGAGAGAGAATGCTCTGTGGACAGAGCATCAATATGGCTTAAGACGTTGAGCTTTGCCTCAAGACAAAGCTGGGACTGATCTCTAATTTGCTCCTTTGATGGAAAGGGAGGGATTAAAATTGAAAAGGGTGTAATTTCCTACAGTGCAGGAAAGTGCTATTGTTGTCTCTCTTGGTACAAATTATAAATCTGATACTTTCTGAGTTCAGTTCCAATTTTATTTATCTATTTGAAACAATGTTTACATTCAATAAAGAAATTCTGGAGGGCTTCTGTGCAACGGTTAGGATGAGCTAGCCTAAGCATTTTTATACCAATTTGACAGTTATTTTCAGTAACACGATAAACAACGCTCGGAATATTAAGTTCCTTTCTCATATTAAGTATCTTTGTGGTACGAAGGCACCCAAGGATTATCCTCAAGGCTTCGTTCTGCAATTTTTCAAGCCCTCCAAGCTTTCTTTCAGGATGCCTTAAAGTTAGTTTAGTTCATTTATTATGCACCCCATACCCATCTTGTGGGCGGTAGTGGAAAGGGTTGCAGAGGCACATAATGGGCTCAGGGACTGAACCCAACAATTCATTTAGCTAAGCAAGTTACAATCTTGATGAGCTAGTTACAAAATTCAGTATAAGTCGTCACATCAACAATAGGTTCGAGATCGATCACAAGTACAGTTTCTAAATTAAGCAACTGACATATGTGGAGAGCTAGTGTCACAATTGATATGTTTGTCCTGCACACCGCTCCCCATCCAGTGGGCAGCGGTGGATAGGTTACAATCACTTAGTTACTACTTACAGTTAGCAAACTGGGGATATTTGGCTAAAATTTCTGGTACCAGATCATTTTGAATGAAATATTGACACATCGTTGGTACATTGGTTATAGAATTGTCTCTGAATTCACTATCACATAGTGACGAAGGGGTGTGCAAATAATTTTGTTGACAGTTAACATTTGGTCAGGTCTACATCGGCAGATAATGAGAATTCCCAGAAATACTTGTAACCGAGTCTAAGCCGAGCAGTAGTAACATCTAGAAGTCTGCTGATTTTATTGGATGAACTATAGATGTGTGGCTCCTTTTGCATAATAGTATTGAACGAAAGTTAATCTCCCCAAACACTTTCGCGTTTTGGGCAAGTTACCCCTCCACTCTCTCCATTTTTGTTTGGACATTCCCTGGTAGTGTGCGGAAATACTGAAAAGTGTATACTCTTTTCAACTTTGTCACCTTAATTCTCGTCCTATGTCTTTCATTTTGGTATCAATGCGTTCGCAATAGAATTCCCAACAGAACTATGTGCATATAATGTCAAAGACAGCAGCGCGCTCCACCCGCCGACAAGATGAATGTAGGCCAAGGGTACCAGAAAAAGAAAGCTGAGCCACCCTCAGGCAACTCTCATTACATTAGAGAGTGTGATAATACTGAAAAGTGTATACCCTTTTCAACTTTGTTACCTCAATTCTCATCCTAGTTTTTTCAATTTGGCATCAATGTGTTCGCAATAGAATTCTCTACAGGACTAAAGGCATATAAACTCCAAAAGCCCGGCTTACCATCCGCAACAAACAGAGTAAGCGAGAGTGTGTTACCAGGGAGCGCACAAGAGCGATAAAATGTATACACTCTTTTCATTTTGGTCACCCCAATTTTCATCCTAGGTCTTTCATTTTGGTATCAATGTGTTAGCAATAGAATTATCTACAGGTTTAAATGCATATAAACTCCAAAAGCAAGGTGTACCATCCGCACAAAACAGAGAAAGTGAGAGAAAGTAACCCGGGAGCACTCTAGTGCAATGTAATGTGAACACTCTTTTCACTTTGGTTACCTCAATTCTCGTCATATGTCTTTCATTTTGGTATCAATGTGTTCGCAATTGTATCTGCTGGCATTTTACCCTTTGCTTGGATCTGAAGGGTTTTAGGCTCACCACGATGCAATCTGATAGTACCACAGGTGTATATACCTATCTTCAAGCAGCAATTCACTCATTCAAACCGACTTATAATAGTTATCCATATATAAATGGTAATCTTTGTTCTACCTGTTAACCTGTCATATGAAGAAAGATTGTCAAAGCTTATATTACATTCTCTAGAAAAGCAAAGAATTAGGAGTGACATATGGTAGAGGTGCACAATGGGATGAATGGACATAACAAAGGGGACATTAATGGGGTATTAAAAGTAGCAACACAAGACAGAACTCGAAACAAAGTGTAAAAATTGGAAAAATTTAGATTTAAGAAAGAACTGCATGAGTAAATACACTGGGTTTGTACCTTAAGGTTCATGTATGCAATATTACAGAGTTCCAGTTAACTCCCATGCATGCAATTACTTTATGTTATGTTTATGTTTTTTATGTTAAAATGTTTTTGTTGATTTGTTTGTATATTTTCATAAGTAAAGCATGCTTACCGTCTTATTCCAAGTTTTATGATAACTTTACAAGGTTTAAAACATAAAGTTCAATATATATTCTGGTTTTCACACAGGAATTATACGTTAATATAACATCATAATAACGTAATGATGTCGTGTAAATAACGTTATACTGACGTCATATAAATGTTATATTTATGTTATAAGAACGTAAATTGGATAGCTTTACAGAAAGTAAACAAAAAAAACTAAATGTTGACTGAAAATTATTTATTCTTAAATATAAAGCATGAAAACATTATAATACCATAGCATTCACTATTATTTTTAAATTTTTACATAAATCTTAAAAAACTGTGTCTCAAGAATATATGTTTTTAGTTATATCCTTTGGTTTTAAGAACATCAGATATACGTATTTATGTCAAAAGTTACAGTATTACCTTTGTGGAACCATTTAAAAACGTCCACAAACGTTCTGTGTTTGCTGGGTAGGACCTTTCACAAGCCGCCAACTTCCTGTCCTCATTGAGGCCACCAATATTAGTGGCTCTCAGGTTAATTAAAGGTCGGCAAAGATCAGTAACCAAAGAAAATGGGAAGAGCACTATGGCGAGTAAGCGAGCGAGCGAGTGACGTCATCACAACAAAGGTTGCTATAGACGTCTCCACGACTCGTGAAGTTCGCCTGTCTTAAAGACCTGTGTCCACAATACCCGCCAAATTGTCCCTCCCACAGTACTCTCAGGACACTTATGGCAGTGTAAGTGTGTGGTGAGGCCACACCACTGAAGACATTGAGGATATACCACGAGGGAGAGACAAAACTGTTGAAGGAAGGAGTCACTGGCTCCACCTGACCACCTTGTTTCTCGCACTCTCATCATCCTCCATAAGTACTTGAGTGCATTACCTGCTTGATAGGGTTCTGGGAGTTCTTCTACTTCCCAAGCCCGGCCCGAGGCTAGGCTCGACTTGTGAGAGTTTGGTCCACCAGGCTGTTGCTTGGAGCGGCCCGCAGGGCCACATACCCACCACAGCCTGGCTGATCCGGAACTTCTCTTAGAAAACAGTCCAGTTTTCTCTTGAAGATGTCCACGGTTGTTCCGGCAATATTTCTTATAGTCACTGGGAGAACGTTGAACAACCGTGGACCTCTGATGTTCATACAGCGAAGAGTTAGGGGTGACATGATAGAGGTTTACAAGTGGATGAATGGACACAACAAAGGGGATATTAATAGGGTATTAAAAGTATCAGCACAAGACAGAACACGAAACAATGGGTATAAATTGGATAAATTTAGATTTAGGAAAGACTTGGGTAAATACTGGTTCGGTAACAGGGTAGTTGATTGTTGATTTGTGGAACCAATTACCGCGTAACGTGGTGGAGGTGGGGTCCCTCGATTGTTTCAAGCGCGGGTTGGACATGCAAAATGAGTGGGATTGGGTGGTTATAGATAGGAGCTGCCTCGTATGGGCCAATAGGCCGTCTGTAGTTGCCTTTGCTCTTATGTTCTCTGATTGTGCCTATGGCACCTTTGCTCCTCACAGGTTTAATCCTGCATTTTCTTCCATATCATTCACTCCAGTACGTTGTTATTTTACTGTGTAGATTTGGGACCTGGCCCTCCAGTATTTTCCATGTGTATATTATTTGGTATATCTCTCGTCTCCTTTCTAGAGAGTACATTCGGAGAGCTTTGAGACGATCCCAATAATTTAGGTGTTTTATCTCAACGATGCGTGCCGTATATGTTCTCTGTATTCCCTCTATTTCAGCAATCTCTCCTGCTCTGAAGGGGGGAAGTGAGTACTGAGCTTTCTGCTCCACCATTGTCTGCTCCAATATTGTCTTACACCCCTAACATACAATTGTTAATAATAAAAATTTATTTAGGAAAAGTACATACATAGTTGCAGAGTTACAGTACAAACATTCTGTTTGATTTAAAGATAGAGGTAGTACATACAATACCTAAAGCCACTAGTACGCATAGCGTTTTGGGCAAGGTGAGGTGGGGAAAAAAACCCACTTAGACTAAAACTTAATAGTAATTAAGCTTAAAGTATAATTGCATTGAAAGAAAAAAAAATAATAAAAGATGAAAAAAGGGGGGGAACATGGTAGAAAATAGCCAATATACAAGTTGGTCAACAAACAGCATGTTTTTTTTTCTTCAACAAAAATGTTGGGGTATGGAAATAGGACTATGGAATTGTTGGAGGTGTGGACGTTGGCCAGTGGAATTGTTGGGGTAAATTATATGCCTGGCATTGTTGGGGTGTGGACATTGGCCTATCAAATAATGATAACTTTTATAATAATAATAAGAAATTTCACTGGGGCTGTGTAGTGTTGCAAACCCATGACCAAGGTATTGCCAGCTGCATACTCTACTACTGTACCACCACTGACTTTCTTACAATTGGATTTCTACTGATATCACAGGAACGGCCAAGCGGACAGCACGCTGGACTTGTGATCCTGTGGTCCTGGGATCGATCCCAGGCGCCGGCGAGAAACAATGGGCAGTTTCTTTCACCCTACGCCCCTGTTACCTAGCAGTAAAAATTGGTACCTGGGTGTTAGTCAGCTGTCACGGGCTGCTTCCTGGGGGTGGAGGCCTGGTCGAGGACCTGGCCGCGGGGACACTAAAAAAAGCCCCGAAATCATCTCAAGATAACCTCAAGTCTGTGATATCCTGATATCACAGTCCTGAAGCCAGTCCAAGTTTTATGTAAGACCCCCAAGCACTCAGGTGAAGGATAAAGTACTGTAGTTCAACATTGTATGCTCAACTTCAGATACACAGAAAATCACACTGTGATATACATCAATGAACAATCCACTGAGGCTGTGAGGTGATGCAAACATTGCAGGTTTGCATCATCTCACAGCCCGAGGGAATTTTCTCATTTACGTACTGTATATCACTTTAGTGTGATTTTCTGTGTAAATAATAATAATAATATTAATAATAATATTATTTATTCAAAAGATTGTGTGTACAAAGAACAAAGTCCATCTTTGGCTAACTGCCAACAAACTCACCCTTAACATTGACAAAACCTTCTATATTCTGTTTGGCAATAAATCCTCTAGTCTTATAAATCTCAAAATAAACAATACCCAAATTTGTAACAAATTAGATGGCAAATTCCTTGGCATTCTCATTGACCACAAGCTGAATTTCCAGGGACACATTCTAAATATATCAAAAAAAGTTTCAAAAACTGTGGGCATTCTTTCTAAGATCAGATATTATGTACCACGCCCTGCTCTGGTGACTCTCTATTACTCCCTTATCTATCCTTATCTCAACTATGGTATTTGTGCTTGGGGTTCTACTACCCAAAATCACTTACGTCCTCTAATTACCCAACACAAAGCCGCTATTAGAACAATATCCAACTCTGGCCCCAGACATCACTCGGTACCCCTACTCAAATCTCTTAATATGTTAGATATTAAGTCACTGCACATTCTCTCATGTGTATTATACATATATAAAACGCTAAACTATAATGCCAATCCTGATCTTAAAAGCTTCATAGAAGGTTGTAACAGAACCCATGAGCACCACACCAGAAATAAATACAGTTTTGATATTCCTAGAGTACGTCTTAATCAAACTAGAAATGCTCTGCAAATCAAGGGGCCCAGAATGTGGAATGACCTTCCCAACCATGTTAAAGACTGTACCTCTCTCAACCAGTTTAAGATAAAAACTAAACACTACCTAATAAATTCCCTGTAATCTACCTCACTCCTCTATTGTCAACCCATGTCTGTTATTTTCTTTTTTTTTCTTTTTTTTAATCAACACTGTTTGTCAACCTATTGTATTTGTGCTGCTTTTTCAGTCATGTTCCCCCTTTTTTTTTATCTTTATTTGTATTTGTTCTCAACATCTTTTATTCTTTATGCTCAATTAGTATTAAGTTCTAGATATTAATGTTTTTTCTTGCCCGAAACGCATTGCGTAATAGTGGCTTTAGGCATTGTATGTACTAGCTCTATCTATATATCAATCCATTAATGTAACATCACTTGTATGTATATACCTTACCTGAATAAACATCTGAATCTGAATCTGAATAAGAATATTGTTCAATTGAAGGGACAGAAGTTACACATACTAATGAAGCCACTATTACGCAAAGCGTTTTGGGTAAAATTAATAATAATATAGAAATTTTTTAATTAAAGTTGTGACGGGATAAAACACTTAATACTGTTAGAGAAGTAAGCTAACAAAATGAGAATGTTCAAGGAAAATAAAAAATGAATACAAAGAAGGTGATACTTAAGGATGACAAGCATAGACTATTACATTATGGAGTCAGTAGTTCTAGCAACAGTACAGTAGTTTATTTACATTAATTATAGAATGGAAATACAAGGTGTAATTTAGAAAAGCAAGTGAACTATTCCTCATAACATTTTCTTTGAACATATCAGAACATAGAGTAACATACTATAATTTAAGTTTAATTTGGCCAACAGTTTCAAATAACCAAGATCATAAAGGACACGAGTAAACACTTTATCAAAGAAATGCATGAAATTAAATGACATTAAATGTAGATAGTAAATGTAGAAATTAAATGTGTGTACTCGCTTGAATGAACTATATGAAGCATAGCCGATTCATTCCAGTGTGGAATTCATTCCATCCGTTCGGCCCCAGCAACTCCCTCCCCCCCCCCAAAAAAAAATACAATCACATTAATGAATATGCCAGTCCACATTTGCCTTATGAAAAATTTAAATAATAAAGAATTTGTATTGCAATGAAATAAATTGATATTGCACGTTACAGTACTGTACTTACTCTACCAGTTGAGTTTTGTAGTGCAAACTTTGTTAGCCTTAATATCCTGAGAGTGCCACACATATGAATATAAATTGTTTAAAGAACAGTAACTTTTCTAACAAATGTACATTATACTCTACAGTCTGTACATGAAGTACAGACCACTAGAATCACACTACTGCAGTACACTTATATCATATAAACTACACTTTGTATATTTAATGTCATTAGAACTGTGCTGTACAGCTCAATTGGTACTCCCAGGTAAGTTATGGCTAGTGCTGGGTGCTGGTCCAGTTGCCTGGGCATCCTTGGAAGGTGAGTCCTTGCTAGTGCTGGGTGCTGGTCCAGTTGCCTGAGCATCCTCGGAAGGTGAGTCCTTGCTAGTGCTGGGTGCTGGTCCAGTTGCCTGGGCATCCTCGGAAGGTGAGTCCTTGCTAGTGCTGGGTGCTGGTCCAGTTGCCTGGGCATCCTTGGAAGGTGAGTCCTTGCTAGTGCTGGGTGCTGGTCCAGTTGCCTGGACATCCTCGGAAGGTGAGTCCTTGCTAGTGCTGGGTGCTGGTCCTGTAGGCCTACTGTGAAACCGTACCAAAAACTTTTGAATCTTAGTTTGTTTCTTTGTTATAATATCTTTCATGTCCTTTAGGTGCAGGTAATAATCTGTCAGCTCTTCATTATCAGTTACAACAACCAAATCAAGCAGATCATTAACCTTTTGCAATGATGCAGCATATAGAATAGGTAACATACTATCATCTTCCTCTTCCACATCCTCATCATTATTACCAGTAACACACTGGATAATCTCATCATCAGTTAATTCACCATAACCTGGATCATCAGCATCATTATCTAACCACTCATACACATCAGAAAGTTGCAAATCTTCCTCACCTTCATCTCTGAATGTCTGAAAAATCGCATTATCAAAGCTCTCAAAATCATAGTCATCTTCGTCTTCATTCTAACCAGGTACCGGACTCAGAATTTTATTCCATGCATTCTGTAATGTGGTGACCTTCAACTCTCTCCATTCTTTGGCCGAGTTGTAAATTGTGTCTTTAATTGAATATTTCTTGAAGTTTTCTAGTGTTCACTAGCCTTTGTATCCTTATTAGCCACTGTGCTGCTTGGGCTCCAAATGTGGCACCCCCTTCCCCCTCCTGTATGCATAAAATAAATTCTTGGCAAAAAATTTTTTCACTTATAATATTGTTAAAATACAGTCTCTGATCATGGGAAACTAAACAAAAAATATTGTATGTGACATACTTTAGCCGTGATGGAGCTGGGAAGTTGAGAAAATTATGGGCACTAGGCGATGGAGCGCTCCTGGTCAGTCAGCTTGCGTTGCCCAGTGCATCTCATCTTCCTCACAGAGCAGAACCTCCATAATGTCTGAATTCATAACTCTTTTATAAAGCCTTTTCAGAGCATAGATAACCCCCCTAATCCATGGGCTGTATTACAGATGTAGTGTTTGGTGGTAAAGCCATACATGTTATTTTGCCATCAGGCGATGTTAATTTAGCAATGGGGTGAGCTGGGGCATTATCAGTCAACAACATTGCCTTTACCTCAGCAGGATGAATTCTACACATATTGATCTGCTGCTTTTTTTATTTTTTTTTACAAAAGTGATTCTGGAACCAATCCTCAAAAATAATCTGTGTGAACCAGGCATTTTTTGTGTTGTAGTAGATGACAGGTAATCTGTTCATGCAGATTTTCAATGCTCTCGGGTTGGCACATTTCCCAATTCGTACTGTACTTTGTTCGGTGACTGCCATCTGCGTTACAGCACAATAATGCTGAAATTCTTTCCTTCTTTACCTTGCAACCAGGGATACTCTTCTCAAGCCTGAAGGCCAAAGTGTTTTTTTGAAGGCATTTCCAGTTAAAGCCTGTTTCATCTGCATTGTACACTTAAAACCAGTTTAAATTATTAGATATCATGTGGTGAGAAAGTTTAAGCTTATATGCACTAGCGCTTCCAACATCTGCACCTAAGGCCTCGCCACAAATTTTCTTGTTAATGATGCCCTAACTCTTTAAATCGACATGCCCATTCAGTGCTAGCCTTGAAATTGTCTATGTTTAACTTTACAGCAAGTCTTTCAGCTGCATTTCTAATAGAATCAACTGAAACAGCAATTCTTTGCTGTGTAAACAATGCTGTGTAAGCCATTTAAATACGGACGAGTTCAAATCCGTATACTTAGCAGGCTTCAATGTTTTCCTGTTGCCTATTGCATGAGTTTGAGCAAAGAATTTCTTAATATTATCCTTCTGGTTTTTTATATCACAAACTGTAGCTTTACCGACGTCGAATTCTTGGGCGAGTCGAGTGACAGTATCCTTGCTCTGCTTTCTCTATCAAATCAACTTTCTGATCAATTGACAAATGTTTTCTCTTTTGTTTTAAACCTTCATACATAAACCTTGTTTTATACAGTACAGTTCTGTATTAACCCTTAAGCTGTGCATGGCATACATATACGACAGGATCTGATGGCAAAGTTCAGTTTCTCAAATTTGCTCTAATGTTTTCCAATTTTTTGTGCATACTAGCAAATCCTGCAACTTTGTCTAAATGATCATAAACGTAACTTGAAAAATAAGAAAATAAAAAATAATTATAAAATTGAATATTGAAAACTTCAGATTTTAAAATCAGCTGCAAAAGTATAAACTATCACCAATTGTTCATTTGGTGTTATTATGCTCTCAGAATAGTAAATGATCTTCATTTTCATAGATTTAGAATATATGTTTTCAGTTTAGTTTACTGTAAAAAAATCGTCAATGTGGCATTTGAATTATGCGCCAAATTTACAAAAAAAAAGAAATTGATAACTACAAATGTTTAGAGTTTGTGAAAAATCCATTCTAATAGGATTGTAGAACACACAGCAGTGAACATTATTTGTAAAAATGGTAAAAATCTGTTAGAAACTGAATTTTATGAAGCTGACTCAAAATTTTAGAGATACTTGAAGTTTTGAAGATACTTGAAGATACTTGTAATTGAAGTTGAAGTTATCGACAATGAATAAGGTAGTTCTACTGTAATTCATTAATTTACTTATATGTTTTAATAAACGTTGTTTGGCATTCGTACTCGAATATGTGAAAGTTGTAGGTCAATATGTGTTGGAATGATGTCAAGAAAAAATAACCCCCCAAAAAACTAAATATAGGGAAAATTATAATGATTTAAGGGATAAAAATATATGCTTTGTAAAAGTGATAAAGCCCTAATCTGGTCCCTAATCATCAAAACTGCCTAAAGAGACAAAGAAAATAGAATTTGAAATCTGTGAAAAACTCGGTAAAAAAAAAATCAAAGTCCCAAGTTCTGCCAGTTATGACTGATTTATCTGGTGATCAATTTCATTCTATCTTGACATAGTTAGGGGATGGGTATGTACTCTCCAGGATGTAGAGGTTACAACAAAAGGAGATAATAAACAAACGAGACAAAAAAAAAAGACATTGGTGAAAGTAACAGATATTAACATTAGGCAATGCATTTTTATATATAACAAAATAGAGCATGATAACATACTCATTATTATTGGTATTATTATGTATTACTCAGCAATGCTATACAGACACCAGCTGCATATCTACTTTGTGGGCACTTCTTGCTACTGTTCTTCTTTTTTGTACATTGGACAAGTGTTTGCGTCTCTTTATTACTGCATTATCCCTCAGTTCCAGTTAATAGGAGCTGTTCTCCTTAAAAAAATTTTTTCTAAAATACATTTCTGAAAATATTGGAATGAAACTTTCATGATGCTTAAGCCAATAAGTTGGAGATTTGTTTAACATTTAATATTAATTTTCACATAATTCGAATATTTTCTGGGGGGAGCCCCGTCGGCTCCCCAGAGCTTTACCGGCTGATATGCTAATGTCAGACTTTGGCATCAGTCATGTGTATGGAGTTCTAGGGCCTACCGGGGACCACGGCCAGAACCTGGCCCCCTCAGAGAGGCAAGGGGAGCAATGGCCTATAGAAACCCCCGTGTGGTAGGAAGCATTCTATGTCTGCAATCGACCGGGTCAAGCATCCAGAAAGGTAAGCATTCCAAAACAAACCCCTATTCTGGTGAAAATTGCTACCTAAAGCCGAACTAGAGGATAGAACTCTTCAACAGAAAACCAGGAAACTAGTACGATGTCATACGTCACCGCGCCGCTGTCTGCGCAGCTCCCCCCTCCCCGGGAGGGGGAAGGGGGAGCCCCAGACCTCCCACGCCGGCTATCCACCCATCAGTTCTTCGGCTGATGCTATAGGCACCGGTTATGTGCTCCGGCTCCAGTGGTTGTTTCAGCACTGTACCTAGAGTGTGGTGTCTGTTTTCTAGGTGGTGCATGAGCCGGAGGAGGGAGTGATTCTCCAGTACTCCGGCTGCATGCGCCTAGGGTTCCCTTCCCTAGGTGCCCTGTAAGTACTGCCTTTGGGGCTTGGGGCCGCCTTCCACAAGTTCCTTGGGTCCTGCCCCTGCTTGGCCGTTTACTGCTTGGTTTTCGGCCGCTCTTTGTGTGTTCGGGTGTTCTGTCTCCCTTGTTCGCCTTAGAGTAAGGGGCAGTTTTTGCACTGGTGGGGCGCAGGGTACTGTGCAGCTTGTCTTTACCAATCATAGCGGCCGGCTCTGTTCCGCTTGGGTACGCTGTCCTCTTGCGGGGTTTTCTTTTTCTTTTTGTTTATCTACCTGGTGGGGGTCTGCCTTCGTTCTTGCCCCTTGTGTCCCTTGTGTTCTGAGTATTTCCTGGTGGTAGCCCCTGCTAGGTCTCCGTGAGTTTGCACGTCCCGGGGGTTCAGCTCTTAGAAAGTTGTTTGGTAGCTTTGGGTGCCGGTTAGCAGTACCCTGCCTGGGATTACCTGAGCGCGAGTCCTCTTATAGTAAACGGTCGCGACCCTGGGAAACCCCTGGGGGCGTGCGGGTCCGTGCGCGTGCGGGAGAGCAACCCCCTCGCTTCCTGCGAGTTTGAGGGTTGCTCTCACCCTTTGTCTCTGGGTGACTCTCTGTTTTGCCTCCGTCTGCTGCCTGTGGGGTCAGTGACACCTTCGACCCGGAGTCCTGCGAGTTTGGTTGCTCGTTGTAGCTCGGTTACCCAGTTGTGCTGACAAAGCTGGTACGGGCAGCAGGGGCGTTGCACTTGAGCCTTGGTGGTGGCAACGGTCTCGTGGTCTCGTGGATTGTGTTGAGACTCGGGCAGTCTCGGGGAATTCCCCTTCCGGGGTAGTGACGGGGGCATTTGAGCCTGTTCCTCCAACCGTGTTGTATGAGTCTGCCAGTTGGCTCCCTTCCTTAGTGTTTTCACGGCTGCCCCGGTTTTCTGGTACGGCCGGGGCTTTGGGGGAACGGCTCGGCCCCGGGGCCTGTCGTGTGGGTTCCCGGGGCTGGGAAGGGGCTGACTTGGGGGGCCTTGGGCCCGTTTGACCCCGTGGTTTTTTTTTATCCCCCTCTAGGCGGGGCTTGTGGTTACGCGGAGTGGGGTCTTTCCTCCCCACTCGCCGTACGTGCTGTTGGGCGTCGGCCCCTCCCCGGGCTCGGTTCCTTGGCCTTTGAGTCGGTTGGTTCCGTCCTGTGGGTGGATGTTTCCTCCCACCCTTTTTTGGGACGGTGTTTTCGTCATGTTTCCTCGTTTGATGGGGTTCTGCGTGACTTCTGATCTCGGATGCGTCTGCGCCTTTGTGTGCCTTCGGGACTAGTGTTGGCTTCTGTGTTCTCGAGGGTTAGGGAAGGTTTTTCGCTACTTCCCGCATTATTGGAACGTCTGTCGGCTCCTCGTCCTTGTCGCCGTTTTGGGCTATTTGTGGCCCGGTTGGGCTACTTGTGAGCCGGTTGGGATACTTGTAGCCCTGTTGGGCTACTTCTCGCTCTGTTGGGCTTTTTGTCGCTCTGTTGGGCTACTTGTCGCTCTGTTGGGCTACTTGTCACTCTGTTGGGCTACTTGTCGCTCTGTTGGGCTACTTGTCGCTCTGTTGGGCTACTTGTTGCCCTATTGGGCTACTTGTCGCCCTGTTGAGCTACTTGTCGCCTGGTTGGGTTCCTTTTTGGGCTCTTTGCTTCTTTGGCCGGTTTTATTGTTCCTGCTTCCTTTTTTGGCTACTTTTCTAGTGCAGTAGTCCTGGTTGGCGCCTGCCCGCAGAGAGGGCTGTGCGGTTCGGCCAGCGTGTCATGCGCATGCACTGTGGAGTTTGTTTTGGTCTGGGCGGTGTTTCAGTGCTGGTGTTTTGCGCCCTTTTTGCTACGATACTTCGCCTCTCGTTCTTCTCCCTTGCTGCGGTATGTGCCCCTTCGCTCCGGGGGTGTGTTGGTTCCTTGTTGTGGGGAAGACACTGCGGTTTTCTCTGTGTCATGGGTGTGGGCCGCCTCCTTCGCCTCTCCCTGCTCTCCTGCGGGTCCGGCAGGGTCTGGCTTTCGCATCTTCACCTGGCAGTGCTCCCAGGTTCTTCTGGGCACGGTTGAGTCATGTCAAGTTCGTGCCACCGTTCGCCAGGTGAGTTTCTGCGGTCTGGCGTCTTTTGGCCGGGCGCTGGATGCGGAGTTGTTTATATACCTGTCTTTATTTAGGTATATTTTTGTACGACTGAGACTGTTCGCACACCTGTGACTGTCCCTTTTTCAACCCTTCCTGTCCCCTTCATGTGCATGTCCAACCCATGCTGGAGTCATTCAGGGGACCCACCTTTTTTAATGTTGTGAGGTGTGGGGGTTGTAGGGTTGGTTCTGTACTCACCTGGTAAGGCTCCTGGCTGTTCTTGCAGGGTTTGAGCTCTGGCTCTTGGGTCCCGCCTATCTGGTAGAACTTGCGGGATAGTACTAGTGGAGTGCAGTGGTGCTATTGGCACATTTGGGGAACACTGTATTACTATCAGAGGTCTGTACTTGTTACACGACCTACTTGCGAGCATAAGCCTTCTTGCTGGTTCGTCCGTGGACTTCCAGGGCACACTAGCCTGTTTTCGTATAGCAGTTCCGGCCCATCCTGGTTGTGGGGGTATGTGGGCCGGCGGACTGCTCCTAGCAGCTGCCTGGTGGGCCACCCTCTGGCCGGTCTAGCCTGGCCTTGGGCCGGGCTTGAGGTGTAAAAGAGCTCCCAGTACCTCATTCAGCAGGTATCGAGCGGGGTTTCTCCGCCGTCGGTCGCCTGGTGCAGGTTTCTGGGCCTGCAGGGTTTTGTCGTGTCTCCGTTGGCCCTGTCTGGCGTCTGCCTGCTCCGTTCTCTGCCTTTGCAGAAGGGAGTTGCTATTTACATGTTGCAGTGGTGCCTGTTGCTGCTGCTGCACGTGTGCATTGGTACCGTGTTTCACAGTGGCGTGTCCTTGTTCCTGTGTCCGGTTGTGGTGTGGCACTTTGCTGCTGTTTTGTGCCTGGGGATTGCGTGGGGTTTTTGTCCCTGCCTGATTGTCCACCCCTGGTTGTTTTCCTGGGGTTTTTGTGCTTCTGCTCTTTCTTCCTGCCTCCTCTGCAGCATGGGTGTTCTGCGTGTGTTCTTGGGCGTTTTTCAGCCTGTGTCCTTTGATGTGCTTCTTTGTCTCAGTCTATTGCAGTTGTTCATACCCCTTGGTTCGGGTACTGTTCTGGCGGCGACCCTTCCGCCTTCTTTGGTTTCCTAGCTTGCCCTGCCGTTTTTTTTTTTTTGGGGGGGGGGGGGGGGTCTTGCGATGTCTCGCGTCGGACCCGTCGTTTCTGAACTCCTGGCGGGCTTGCATGCTTTGGGGAGTTTTTCTGTTCGGCAGACGTTCCATCTCCTTGTGCCACCTGGGTTTCTGTGGTCGCGCCCGAGATCTTCCCTCGGCTCCACCTTTTCCTGGGCTCGGAGGGGCCTTATCGGGGTTGCTTATGTTCTGCCTCGCGGTCGCGCCTCCGGTTGGTGGTCGGGTGGCTTCGTGGTAGGTGTCCCACCTGCGTGCTTCTCTTGGCGGCTGTATGTGGTATTTTGGCGGTCGTTCCTTTTCCTGTCCCTTCTTAGGTGATTACTCTTGTTAGCTTGGTTTACTCTCGGCTTGGTTTTCTGGTGGGGGTTGGGGGCCGTCGTCTTGCCACATACTGTCGCCTCTTTTCGTGCAGCGCTGGCAGAGCCGCTTCAGCTTGCTTTCGGTCTTGGTGTTGCTTCGCACCGTTAGTAAGCTGTCTGGTGCGTCGTTTCACCTCCAGCCTGTTCGTGCGCTGCTTGCACCATCCTGGTCTCTGGTCAGCGTGCTCTGTCTTCTCCTCGGTTGGTAGTGCCCCTTCGGTTCCGGTGTGTTTTTTCGTCGGCGCTTTCCTTTTGGCCTTTGCCTCTGGGGGTCGAGTCGCTGAGTTTTCTTGCTCCTTTGGTTTTAGCGTTTTGGTTGTTCGGTGGCAGCAGTCTCCATCTTTTCTGGCGCGGGTTGGGGCTGCTGCGTTCTGGAGGGGTCAAGGGTTTGTTGGTGCTTCGTTGGTTGGGCCGGGGGTGTGTCGTGTTTGGTGTTCAGTGGCGGCCCTCCGCTGTTGTTTGCGTGCCACAGCGTTTGGGTCCAGAGCGTGTTTTGCTTTGATCCGGTTCTGTTCTTCCCGGTTCGTGGATGATGGTGTCCCGGGTGGTCAGCCGTGTTCTTGCGGCTAAGCTGCCTGTGTTCTTCCCTCATGCCTGTGGCGTTCGTGGCTTCGCTGCTCTCGCTGCCGTCTGGGCGACGTGGCCTTGCGGTCTTTCGGGCATGGATTTTTGGTGTTCGTGCGGGGGCCTTGCTGCTCATTGCTCATGGGACTTTTCGGGGCTGTGGTGACTTGGGTTGGCGTTTGCTGCCGGTTGTCTCGCTTCCGTGGGGGGTGCGTGGTGTCCGCCTCCCGATTCTGTCCCTTTGACCTTCCTCTGTGGGTAGTTAGCTCCGGGGAGCCGACGGGGCTCCCCCCAGAAAACCAGCGTTGAATGTAGTGAAACGCCATTTTCTGGGTGAGACCCAGAGGCTCCCCGGCAACCCTCCCTCCCTCCGGTCGGCGATTTTTCGCGTGTTTTGACATCCAGCCTCAAAACTGATGGGTTTATAGCCGGCGTGGGAGGTCTGGGGCTCCCCCTTCCCACTCCTGGGGAGGGGGGAGCTGCGCAGACAGCGGCGCGGTGACGTATGACGTCATACTAGTTACCTTGTTTTCTGTTGAAGAGTTCTATCCACTAGTTCGGCTTTAGGTAGCAATTTTCACCAGAATAGGGGTTTGTTTTGGAATGCTTACCTTTCTGGATGCTTGACCCGGTTGATGGCAGACATAGAATGCTTCCTACCACACGGGGGTTTCTATAGGCCATTGCTCCCCTTGCCTCTCTGAGGGGGCCAGGTTCTGGCCGTGGTCCCCGGTAGGCCCTAGAACTTCATACACATGACTGATGCCAAAGTCTGACATTAGCATATCAGCCGGTAAAGCTCCGGGCAGCCTCCGGGTCTCACCCAGAAACGGGCGCTTCACTACATTCAACACTGGTTTTTTGCCCAGCCCCAGCTTTTACAGCCCAGGCTGTAACAGCTTATTGATCAATGCACATGGTTTGTATTACGTAGGCTGTTAGAGAGGGAGGGAGGGGAGGCAGTCATGAACCTACCCATACCCCCTTCCCAATTCCAGCCCACCCTCCTTATTCCAGCCCACCCTCCTTATTCCAGCCCACCCTCCTTATTCCAGCCCACCCTCCTTACTCCTGCCCACCCTCTTTACTCCTGCCCACCCTCCTTACTTTTGCTCAAAGCATAATACCTAAAAAAAAATATTTAATTTTTCTAAACATGTACTATGTTTTGGTGGGAAAAATTTAGGCATAGAAACCTTAAATTTGTTTTATTTTGCCTTAATAGGTAATACTGCTTCCAGTCTCTGCTCGGCTACCCAGGACGATAGCAAACACAACTTTTGCCCATTAATGATGGTAAGGACAATTTTATTCTTACTGTACTACCAGTGTGTGTGTTTATCATGTTGATGTCAATAACCAGTGACTGTGAGTGTATTAATCAAGATATTTTCATTAACTAGTGTATTAATGTTGGTGTTGTCATTTACCAGTGATGGCGAGTGTATTAATTATAGTCATTACCCAGTGATGGTGAGTGTATTAATCATATTGTCATTACCCAGTTATGGTGAGTGTATTAATCATATTGGCATGACCCAGTGATGTTGAGTGTATTAACCCGTTTGTTGCTAAGGGCTATTTGTCCCTTGTCGCCCACAGGCGTGTAACAAAAAAGAAAAAAAAAAATTCTTCCTAACCTGTTAATTTGTGTTCCTGACCACGAGAGAGAGAAAAAAATTAATCCTACTTACAAATGACATAAATGAGCCGACAATATGAGCGATGACGTCACACCCTGCATACTTGCTCATGCAAGGTGCGTCCCAGAGGCATTGTGCGCAGTCCTCAAGCAGTCAGAATTGCCATAAATTTATTTTTGCTGCATTATTGACAGTGTCTAGGCGTATTTTATCACAAATATTATTCACTAATTGTGTTGCATATAATATTGCTTCATGTTCAGTGGTAATAAATGTTGCATACATTGAGTATACACATGCGCACAAAAATATTTTCCCATTATGCCAATATAATAAGTATTCACAATTGTTCATTATTATATTTACACACATGCACGCACTATTTACAGGTTTTTGCACTATTATTGCACATTTAGAATTCTTGGAGAGAGAGTGGTAGTCATTGAAGCATTTGACAGCACACAATGGGACTGCACACGCTTCACATCCATGTTTGCATAAGTTTACGTTTCTGATCTCTTTTTTTTTGTTCTACAAACTAAGCAATCACGTTGGCCTATTGCATGCTTTCCAGCTGGTGGCAAATGTTTTAGTCTGTGTGCTTGAATGACCTCCATGTGAGCGTTCCTGGGTGTAGCAGAGTCTGCAACACTGGGTTCATGATGGGTCTTTGTATGCCAGAAACATCTTTGCCAAACATTGCTAATAACTGTGTCCAAGTGTAAAAGCAAACGAACGGAAACTTGGTTTATGTCCAGTTTTCACCAGATACATATTATAGCTGTTCAGCATGCTTATATCAACAAGTCGGAAAAACACTTTTCTCGTCCACTTCAATGTTTTCCGCACTCACTCGACAGTGCCCACCATCATGTCAGATTTATCAACCAAATGCATGTTGATATTATAGTCAAGAACACAATCTGGCTTATTGGTTTTTGCGTTATCGGTTCACCTTGCCACTGTTCACCATTGTACTATCATGAACGGTTGTCAGCAAGTTCACTTCTCTCGTGTCTTTCTACCTAACTGAGTGTATTTGATCACTTTTTCTTAGCTGGCAGTCACCAACTTCAAGATTATTGTCAAACACTGGCATTTCTCTTCTTCTTGGCTTGACTGTGCCAAACAATCCAGTTCTATTTTAAATCAAGGACCTAGCTTGCAAGGGACTTGTACAGTAGTTATCTGTGTATAAAATGTGGCCCTTGTTCATCCATGGTGTCATCAGTGACTTTACCACACTACCCGAGAAACCATGTTGGTCGTTACCGAGAATGTCTACATCGCTAGCAGAATACAGAATCGTGTGTAACACGTATCCTGTTTCACAGTCACAAAAAACAAAGAATTTCAATCCAAATCTGTGGCGTTTGGAGGGAATATACTGCTTGAATGAAACACATCCTCTGAAAAGCACAAGGGAATCGTCAATCACCAGCTTCTGTGCTGGTATGTAGAAATCTCTGAACTTACCAATCGCTTCATTCATATAGTACCTGACTCTCCAAAGTCTATCATCCTCTGTCCAGTCCTCATTACTTGCAAAATGAATACACCTGAGGAGTATCTGAAACCTGTCTCGGGACATATATTTCCCGAAGAAAGGTGTTGAAATAGTCTGGTCTTTGCTCCAATAATCTGTGATAGCGTGTTTGACACAATGTTTCATCAACATACATATTGCCAAAAATACATACATTTCACCTACAGTATTGTTTTTCTAACGCTGCAATCGGAATATTCTGTTATCTCTATTCCAATGAGATGAGTCGCATGAAGGTTCATTTGGTGTACAATATATTCCATGAGCGGCTCATCATAAAATGCTGTAAAGTAATCCATTTCACACATGTCCTCACCATTATCAGAGAAAAGGTCTGTAATCCCAACTTCTTTATTGTCAAAGGCAGGAATTAAAGGAATAAAATCGTCACCATCACTCCACACAAGTACACCTGGTGTCCTGCGAGACGCAACAGCGGCTCGACAGCGAGGAAGCATTGCACACCGTGGACCAGGAGCTAAAGTCCGTCTATGCAAAGTACGGTATGCAAAGTGCACAATTTATAGCAAGTTACTCAACACATCATATGACGTGTTGTGCAGTTTAAGGGTTAATCATGGTGTTATTACCCAGTTATGTTGAGTGTATTAACCCTCTGAAATGCAATTAGCGTATAATATTGCTCAATCAGGGGTGCGCATAACACCTTAACCACTGCACTGTGCCAAACGACAAATGCCATTCGCCAATTACTGCGCCAACTGACACAAGTATTTTTTTATTTCTTCGTACACGGTCGAAGCGCGCTTGCGGTAGGTTGAGTACAAAATGGACTCTTAGGACCTCCAGTGAGAGGCAGCCATCTTGGAAAAAATTCCCAGAATGTCCTAGGGCTGCTGGCTGGGGCAGTACTGAGTGAGCAACAATGGGTGGCACACGTGCCTTTGGCTCCCAAACACCTGTCCAATGCGGTGTTGACTTGGGTACAAGATGGATTCCTGAGGTGTTTGTCAGATTGAAAAAAATTTCCAGCATTCCCCACGGTCATGGGTAGGCTCATATTCAAGGTAGCAACCATGTCGTATTCATCCATATCAAGCTCCCAGCCCTAGTCGGCCATGTTTTTAAGAAGGCATATTGCTTGAAGATGAGCATGCCAATGATTTTTATAACCCAAATCTGGAAAAAGACCTAACA
Source organism: Procambarus clarkii (assembly GCF_040958095.1). Classification (NCBI taxonomy): domain Eukaryota; kingdom Metazoa; phylum Arthropoda; class Malacostraca; order Decapoda; family Cambaridae; genus Procambarus; species Procambarus clarkii. Next base: position 536,905 of record NC_091184.1, on the reverse strand, counting down.
CAGGTGTCTGCTACTAGTGATATGCATAGTGAAGTGAACGCTGTGGAGAGTGTGTACAATACACAGCTCTCACAGCCCTGCCATGCCGGACTAGGTCACCACCATCAGTGGAACAACACAAATGAATTTTTGTATGTTCCACTGAACATTTAGTGCCAAATGCAATTCATTTGGACCATCCGGGAATTCGTTAGAGCGGGGTCTGTTAGAGTGATGATGCACTGTATTTGAAAAGAAAAAATGCAAGAATAGAGAAGTGATTGCAAATATTATTCAGCAGATATGTAAGTAATAAAATTTATCAGATACTGCATATAAGTAATAAAATTTACCAGATATAAAAGTAAAAATAATGAACAGAAGAGTGGGAAATTAGATAATTAATCAAATTAAGATTTCTAGAGTAAACAAATTGAGATTCAAATAATTAATCAATTAGAATACAAATAATTAGCTAAGTTAAGAATTAATTTAATATTGTAATACATGAATATAATATTGTAATACATGAATATAATATGGTAATGTTACGGCCCTCTAGGGTCGCAACTGGGTTCTTTCTCTGATGTTAGTAGAGTTTGGGTATCCGGCCCCAAGCTAGTAGTGGCTTTCAAGGGGTGTGCTCCGTAACGCAAGTAAATTAAAGGGGAAGGGAGACAAAGGCAAAAACTTAATAATATAATTATCACCGTCACCATAAATGATATATAAATGATCACACGGGGGAGGTATAAACACTAGAATATACAATGTGGTCTTCCTCTCAAGACGCGGAGTGTTCCACGGTGTTCAACGATGCTTAGCCCTCGGTCCTCTTGTGGCCTCACGAAGAATCCTTCGATTCTCTCGAGTCTACCCTGGCCACAGGCCAGCCAAATCACAGCTCCACTGGGGGCACCGTCGTGGAGGCCGTCGACCACAAATCCAGCCTGTAGCTGGCAGGTTCCAATCAGCTCCGCAGGTTAGGCCACTCCACGACCGATACTAGGGTAGCGAGCCCTAGGCAGGAGCCTCGTGTGATCCCACAGATCACTCCCCTCACCACAACACCCCAGGGGTTAGTCTTCTCCACTAGTCAGCCCCGGGTACGACAATCCCTGGATCTGCCACCTCACAGGCAGGCTAACACAGCAGTGTTCATCCGGGGGGGTGACTCACAGTTTCAGCGGCAAATACGTGGAGGTTACTCGGCTGCCTTGGGTAGACTCATCCAACTTCCATTACAGCAGTCCCAGGTCGACTCTGTAATCAGACACGTCATCAGTAATAGGGACACTTTAGGGCACCTCACATGCTTAGACACAAACGCCCACCTTTCCACTCCATAGATGGCGTTGCTGTCTAAGCTCCACCTCACCAGAGGTCAGCAGCGGCTGTGTTATGAGCTGATCAGGACGGGAAACTAGCCCTTGTGGCCAGTATATCTCGTCCTCACTAGATGGCGCCGTCCATTTGGAGGGGGTTTCGGGAGCTGACCCACAGATGGCGTGGTCGTCACTGCTCCGGGCTCGGACACTGGACTCGGGTTCGTAACACCTCCCCACCAAAAGGAATTTGGTTTGGGGTTCTATAAAGAAAAACACAAACCAAATTAGTACGGGGATACAACTCCAAATGGACTCACGTACACTGTAAACTGGAGTGGCGAGGCTGTCTTCTCCACAGAACTGTCCTAAGGAGAAACACTGGCACAAAGGAAACTTGAAGATAGAAGGCAATGACCTGCCTGATGTAATCTTCCACACTTCCACTGCGATTTCAAGCAGGGGCATAATCTCACGTGCCTCGAGTAAGGATTGATATTGACATGATCTGGGGCGACTCGACACTTCTGTGTGTCGTGGCACTGATGATGGCTGGTCACAGACGGCATTTCTGGTACCGGTCCGGTAGTCCTTCAGGGAGACGGGAACCTGGAATACAGGGGTCTGATAATTCAGAGTGATAGCGATAGTTAAATCAGTACTCACAGCATACTCTTCTACTAGGCCCACACCTAGTCCCAACAGGGCTGCTCGTACATCGAGGATGGCATTCGCTCTGCCACCGTCAGGTCGACCAACGTTCCGTATAACGCTGCATTTTAGGCTCAGCAATCACGCGGGGGTGTCAGCCTGTCGGAAACAGTCACTCATAATATTACTTCTCATACCTCCTGTATCTACCATCACCTTCCAGGTCCCTTCTTTGACTGCAACACTCACAGTGCACGTCTCTAATCCCTGGGATCTCTTCACGATGTTCATGGGAGCCATCATCTGTCGGGTCGTCCCCTGGTCTTTACTGAGAACACACACGAGAATAAAACAAAATACCGCTAAGAGACATGGGGCCAACTGAGGGATAAGCTTCCTGAGCCTGTAATGTCCATAACCGGCTATATCCATTAGCCTGGTTTGGACCGAAGAGGGCACTAGAATTTTCGTACATACCTCACATACCTCCGACGTCTGGGGAATCTCTGGCCGGTTCAATGAACGCGGTACTTTGCCATACCGCAAATACTCAGATGCCTTCACTCCAGACGCTAGGATATCCGTGGGTGTCCGTACACGAGGCCTCTCTTCTCGCTCAGTCGCTTCTACCACAGTAACCGCATGTTCTTCGTCGGGAGAAGAATCAGGAGACTTTGCTATAATGCTGTCGATCTGCGGGTGAGAGGAAGGATTAAACACTTTCAATTCCGGGTCTGTCTGTACCTGGACATTACCACTGCCTGCTATTACCTCAGACCTTGCTGTTCCGGCAGACTCGTCCGCGACCTTGGGATGATTGTTGCTCCAATCTGTCACCAAGTCGTTGGCTAGTATCACGTCAATCCCAGCTATAGGGAGGGTATCAACTACTGCCAACGCACATGTGCCGCTGAAGTAAGGCGAGTCGAGATGTATCGGCACTAAGGGGGCGATGTACTGCGTCCTAGGAAACCCAACCAGGACAACCTTTTGTCTCCCATCCACACTCACTCCCTCGGGTAACGAGTTTTTCATGATCAGGGACTGGGCTGCTCCACTATCTCTGAGCACTACAACTGATCTACCAGTATGATCACTCGTTACATACCCGCTTGAAGTGTGAGGGGAAAACAATCTTGGTTCTTCCTGCGTAGTTGTAGACTGGCTTCCTGCTGGTAGTGTTACGCAGCTCATCAGCATCACCTCCCTACGTGGGCCGCTACCTCTTCTGCCTCGACACATAGCAGCTACATGCCCTTTCTGCCCACAAATCCAACACACCATATTCCTCCTCGGACTCCGGTGTTTCGGACTGTTAGGACTAGTCCTTCGAGGGCTACTTGGGGGCGTCTTCTCAGCGCTTCGTGGGAGCGCTTCGTCTCTCTTCTTCCTGACGAGGCTTGTAAAACCGGCGGGGTAGTTCCTCGGGACGTACTTAGCAGAAGGCCTATGCGTCAGGATGTACTCTTCAGCCATGGTGGCTGCTGCACTCAAGGTCTCCACTTGCTGCTCTTCTAAGTACGTCTTTAGATCTCCGGACAGACAGTCTTTGAAGTCCTCTAACAGTATGAGCTGCTCGAGGTCTTCTTTGGTCTCCACCTTCCGAGAGGCACACCATTCCTGGAAAAGTCGCTCCTTGATTGTGGCGAATTCGGTGAAAGTGTGCTCTGAGGTCTTTTTCAGGTTTCTAAACTTCTGCCTGTAAGCCTCAGGTACCAATTGGTACGCCATGAGCACGACCTTCTTCACCTTGTCGTAATCGCCAGAGTCATCAAGGGACAACGTGGAGTAGGCGACTTGGGCCTTCCCAGTCAAGACGGACTGTATCATGATGGCCCAATTCTCCTTCGGCCACTCCAAAGAGGCTGCGACTTTCTCGAAGGCCGCGAAGAACTTCGAAACTTCCTTCTCGTTGAACTTCGGGACCATTTTTATGTTCCTTACCGGATCGAAACCACTTGTTACCATTGTTTGCCTCCGACCACCTAACCGCAATACTTCTAGCTCATGTTATCTCTCTCTTTCTTTTTCTTCTAATTCTAAACGCCTCATCGCCAATTCTTTATCTTTCATCTCCATTTCTTTATTTTTCATCTCCATGCCTTTATCTTTTAATTCTCGTTCTAATTCTAACTTCTTCCATTCTATCTTGCGATTTATCTCAAAGGCACGCATTTTGACTGTAAGTAAACTTATATTTAGCTCACCTGCATCACTGTCAATGTCACTGCCTTTATCTTCCTTTTCAGTGGAAGCTACTTCTTCACTTTCTTTTGTACCTTGTGCCTCGCTTTCCTCTTTCTCCTCGGCCTTCAAATGCCGGTGAACCTTGGACAAGATCTCCACACGGGAATCACTGGCCCGTATCTTAATCTCCAGGTAGGCACTAACCAAGACGAGTTCTTGTTTCCCCAGATATTTTAATCTGGCAAGACAGTCCTCCCTGTTCAGAAAGGCCTGAACATCGTCTAGATCATCTATGGTCGCTTTTTCCGCCATCGTCACCGAGATGGAACACTAACACTTAACACACCGCTTTCGTTAGCACTTAACGCACCGAGCACTGTTCTACGTCAATATTGCACTTTATCGCACCTAGCGCCTCACTTGTCAATATTGCACGTAATCACCAGGCACCGCACTACACAATATTGCACTTAATCACAGGGAGCACCTCGCTCTACAATATTGCACTTAATCACACCGAGCACCGCACTACACAATATTGCACTTAATCACAGCGAGCACTTCGCTCTACAATATTGCACCGAATCACACCGAGCACCGCACTACACAGTATTGCACTTAATCACAGCGAGCACTTCGCTCTACAATATTGCACTGAATCACACCGAGCACCGCACAGGACGTATAACGTCCTAATAGTCACACACAGGGGGAATTATTTACAGGGAATGCGCCACTTCACCACCCCTGTCAAACATACTTGACAAGGGGTCGGATCCCGCTGGGGATGCCAATTATGTTACGGCCCTCTCGGGTCGCAACTGGGTTCTTTCTCTGATGTTAGTAGAGTTTGGGTATCCGACCCCAAGCTAGTAGTAGCTTTCAAGGGGTGTGCTCCGTAACGCAAGTAAATTAAAGGGGAAGGGAGACAAAGACAAAAACTTAATAATATAATTATCACCATCACCATAAATAATATATAAATGATCACACGGGGGAGGTATAAACACTAGAATATACAATGTGGTCTTCCTCTGAAGACGCGGAGTGTTCCACGGTGTTCAACGATGCTTAGCCCTCGGTCCTCTTGTAGCCTCACGATGAATCCATCGATTCTCTCGAGTCTACCCTGGCCACAGGCCAGCCAAATCACAGCTCCACTGGGGGCACCATCGTGGAGGCCGTCAACCACAAATCCAGCCTGTAGCTGGCAGGTTCCAATCAGCTCCGCAGGTTAGGCCACTCCACGACCGATACTAGGGTAGCGAGCCCTAGGCAGGAGCCTCGTGTGATCCCACAGATCACTCTCCTCACCACAACACCCCAGGGGTTAGTCTTCTCCACTACTCAGCCCCAGGTACGAAAATCCCTGGATCTGCCACCTCACAGGCAGGCTAACACAACAGTGTTCATCCGGGGGGGTGACTCACAGTTTCAGTGGCAAATACGTGGAGGTTACTCGGCTGCCTTGGGTAGACTCATCCAACTTCCATTACAGCAGTCCCAGGTCAACTCTGTAATCAGACACGTCATCAGTAATAGAGACACTTTAGGGCACCTCACTTACATGCTTAGACACAAACGCCCACCTATCCACTCCATAGATGACGTTGCTGTCTAAGCTCCACCTCACCAGAGGTCTGCAGCGGCTGTGTTATGAGCTGATCAGGACGGGAAACTAGCCCTTGTGGCCAGTATATCTCGTCCTCACTAGATGGCGCCGTCCATTTGGAGGGGGTTTCGGGAGCTGACCCACAGATGGCGTGGTCGTCACTGCTCCGGGCTCGGACACTGGACTCGGGTCCGTAACAGGTAATAATACAAGAAGGGCAAGGATATGTAATATAAACAGGCAAAAAAAAAAAAAAATGAGAGAGAGAACAAAGTTAGAATTAGACAATTAGATTAAGATTATGAATAAATAAATGGATTCAGATTCAAAATAATTAATTAAAAAGGATACATATTTAATCAAATTAAAAATTCAATAATCTCTTAATTGTAATACAGTAATATCATATGGTAATAAGACAAGTTGGATAAGGGTATGCAATAGAAAGAAACACATATGGGCTGGAAACACTGATGTACTTAAAGCTTAAGAATCCATTAACAATACTGGAATATTAGACAACAAATAAGACTAGTAGCTAATATTAATGGGCAGATATATAAGTAAGAAATTAAATTATTAATTTTTAATTCAAAAAGTAATGAATTAAAGATTCAGATAATTTGACAAATTAAGAGTTCAAGGTTTATAACATTTTGGGAAATTGAAGTGTTAGTATCAACAGATAAATGGGTAAGTTGCAAATATTGTAAGCTAAGAATCTGATAACTAGACGAATTAAGCATTCAAAAAATTATTACATTTTATAAAATTGAAGTCATTGTAGTAATAGTTATAAGAGGGTAAATTACATGTATTTGAAGCCAATTATATAAAAAAGAAGCATATATTAATTGATATAAAAATATAAAAAAACTAAATTTAAATAAGGTTAGGCTACGTAAGGCTTGGTCACTCATGTGTTAGTTTCAGCAATGACATTGGAAGTTTGCTGGCTTCCAGTTATGTTACAATCAACAAAGAAAGACAATAATTGTTGGACACTTTTTATTTCACGTCTTTTGCCTGTTCTTTCTTACCAATGATTGTTCCATTCCTGGTGTAGCACTGCTTGATAAGATTTAGGTTTTGTTTGTGAACATGATGCAGTCTGTAGAGGAGAATCAACGCTGCTTGGTAAGGCATTCATTAATATAAAGGTTAGTTTTATATTTATAGCTGATTGAATGAGATCTTACTTATCATTGGGATAAGCTAGTTTAGTGAGCTTACCTGTCTGGTGCTTTAGTGACTGTTTTTATCTATTCTGATAGATTTAAAAGTATCATTAAAGTTTATCTCTGATCTAATCAGTTGATGAGCTACACCAGAGTAGTTCTCACATTCTTGTTCTTCAGGCAGTTCAGTAGAGCTGATGATGAGCAAATCATGGAGTTTTTGTTGATCCCTGTTGTTTGGAGAACCTGAAACACTTATAAATCCATTACAGTAGAACCTCGAGTGACGACCGCCTCAAATGGCGAGCAATTTGGTTAACAAACACCCCGATCGCCGACAATTCGTCTTGTTAGGCGAGCGCTCGTTTGAATAATGTCAACACCACATGGTGGGGTCGCGCTGCTTCTCGCAGATTCTCAGACGCCTCCGACGATGCAAATAAATTATTTTTCTTTGTTTAACATTATACATTAATAGCTGTTTTAGTGTTTAGTGCCTTAATTTAAACACCCCGCACAGGATAGGGGGCAGCTATAGTGCAGCCATGACCGATAGTTGACAGACACCACCTAGAAAAAAAATCCTGGCCAACATTCCTGGGTGTGAGAGCTTCAGTACTGAGCGAGCCACCAAGGCTGATGCATGCAGCATGAGCTCACAGAACCACTGTTCAGCTTGTGACCACAGCATCGCCTAAAAATGCCATAATATATATGTTCATGCTATTATTTAGTGATGATAGTATTACAGAAGACCCCCCCTGACTGTGATCAAACTGACCAGGATTCTGATAATAGCAGGATTGTGGTGACATTTAGCACTGTGCTCCATGGTGGGAGGAGTAATGTTGAGGGAGGGAGGGTTGTGGCGTCGTCTTCTGACTGTGTGTGGCCACCTTTTATTGACTGGACTTACCACACCAGCTTAGTGGTTCACTATGGTGAACACAAATGTAGATACTTATATGTAATGTGTGTATAGAGTGTAATAACAGCAATAGAAGTATGTCGGGGCCACCATTTTGGTGAGGGAGGTGCGTTGTCTGCAAGACATGTCTTGTGGTTTACTGGTGGCCACTATGGTCTTTGGGCACCATACCAGCTTAATTGTACAGGTATGGTGAATAAAAGATGTAGATACTTATATATAATGTGTGTATATAGTGTAATAACACCACAAACAGTATTGTTGGAGGAGAAATATTAGTGCATCTGGCCTCAAACCAGTGAAGGTGGCCGCCACCAGCTGACTGTGCGAGTAGCTACGTCTTATTGTCTTTACTCACCATACATGCTTATGTACAGTTATGGTGAACAAAACATGTAAATACTTATATATAAAGTCTGTGTATAGTGAATAAATGCAAAAACAGTAGCGTGGGAGGACAATGTGGGCAAGTAAGGTGTTGTTGAGGGAGAGTGTGGCAGTAAGTGGCTGGCTGGTGTGTGGCGGTCACTCCTCGTTGCATTTTGACTCACAATACCAACTTAGTGGTTCGTTATGGTGAGTAAAACATGCAGATACCTTTATATAACCTGTGTATATTGTATAATAACAGCAAAACTATTTGTTTATTGTTTTATGAACATAATAATTGAATCACTAATATGCACACCATAATTTTGAGTATAGCGATGGTTCACACATTTTATTATATAAATATATCACAATACACACTATTGAATAATATTACTGCAAAACAACAAAGAAAAAATCAATCAGAGACATTGAAATAATTAGATAATAATATCTTTGTGGCAACACCCCGCCTGATAGCTCGGGCAGAGCAGACCTCGTCTGGCGACTGCTCTGTCAATGCTTCTTTTTTGCCAGATTTCCCCACCCGATTGTGGGCCAAAATATGCCACCTATGATTTTTTTGTTATTTTTTCCGTGACCATGGAACACAAATGAACACTTCTATAAGACGAAATAATTTTTTGGATTTATTTTTTTGTTGCGCCTGTGGGTGTCGAAGCCATTATGACCCTTAGCGGCTCAATGGTTAATGATGCTATTGATGCTGGGATGTTGTAAAGCATTGACTTTTTTGTAGAAAAAACAAAATTAATTAAAAAAAAAAGAACAAATGTCAAAAAGGTTTTTTGTTGTTTGTCAGGTAGGCTGCTCCATGTTTCTTAAATAAAAAAAGTTAGAACACTTTGAAAAATGGACAAATGCCATATAAGTTCGTTCAGCGTTTGGCGGGTAGGCTGCTCCATTATTGAAAAATAAATGAAAAATACAAAACAAATGGAACACATTTGAAACACAGAAAGATTGTCATAATGGAGCAACCTACCCGACAAACACTGAATGAACCTTTATGGCATTTGTTCGTTTTTCAAAGTGTTTCAACTGTTTTATTATTTTATTTTTATTTTTTTTTTATTTAAGAAACATGGAGCAGTCTACCTACTGAACACCGAATGAATCTTTTTTGACAATTGTTCTGTTTTTCAAAATTCTTCATTTTTTCATTTTTTTTTTTTAAGAAACATGGAGCAGCCTACCTGGCAAACACCGAACAAACCTATTGCTATACAAAATAGAAAAAAAGAAAACAAAATTGAACAAATTTGAAGAAAGAAAAATGTCATAAAGGGTTTGTTCAGTGTATGTGAGGTAGGCTACTCCATTATTTATAACATCGAATATCATACTGATGATTTTCGGTAGTAGAACGGAATATTTCTATTTACATTATTTTCAATGGGGAACTTCGTTTTGAATGACGTCAGTATCACATGACGACCACGGTGCCAGAATGGATTAAATTCGTCATTCGAGGTTCCACTGTACAGCCTACTTAACTACACATACTGTATTGCATATTAATGGGTTATAAGCCAGTCCAAACAGGGTATAAGTATGGAATACTATAACTCTCATACTGGGTGGGGTGGATATTATGAGGGACTGGTGGCTCTTAACAGTTGTTGCTAACGTGTGTTGGTGAGTGTATTAATATACCTGAGTCTTGTCTCTCCTTACTCATAACCTTTGTGTACCCGAGTCTTCTGTCTCCCCTTACTCGTAACCTTTGTGTACCTGAGTCTTGTCTCCCCTTACTCGTAACCTTTGTGTACCTGAGTCTTGTCTCCCCTTACTTGTAACATATGTGTTCCTGAGTCTTGTCTCTCTTTATTCTTAACATTTGTATTCCTGTGTCTTGTCACTCCAGTAATGTGAGAGTATGTTAAATTGAGCATTAGTAAATGTGTATGATTGTGTGTGTTAAGTTTTCCCACAAGTTTTCGTGAGAGTACCGTCCCAGCACTCTACGAGGACAGAGAGGGAGGAGCGAGACTTCACACGCTGCGGGTGTGTGGTGTGTGCTGGTGAGGAGTCCACCTCACTGTGTGGGGTTATTTACCTCCATTATATCTCTGTGACTGGAATACTGTCATTAATGGTGAGCGAGATGTTATTCCTTGGTAGTGTATTGTCCCATTTCCTGTGTTTTAATAAATGTAATGCATGTACTGTACTTTGATTGTCGAGTTCTGCCAATTCAAAAAATATGGTACCGGTCCCACGTTGTTACTCTTGTGTTTGAAGGTTTGAAGTGTTTATAAATGCACATTGGTTCTACATCCCTGTTTTAAAGTAACATATCTACACTATAAGTAAGGAAGTAAAGGATTGGTTTTGTGAGTTCGTACTCTAGGGTACGGCTTACAAGTTCATGCCCTTATACTCTTTATTTTTAAACTTTGTATACCCGAGTCTTCTCTCCTACTTGTTCTTAACCTTTGTAAAGAATGTAAAGAAAGTTTTAATCTCTTCATCAGGGACGTTCCTAATTCCATGGATTGTCTTTGTCATCCTTCTCTGTACATGTTCATCAGGGAGGTTCCTAATTCCTGGGATTGTGTTTGGCATCTCTGTTCATGTTCAAAAGTTTGTTTGCTCAATACTGTACTGAAGTTCTGTCCTCTGCGATGTTTGTCAGCAAATTAACCCATATCTCAGATGTTTCTCAGAATGTTAATCTAGCTGTGGGATGTTATTCAGAATATTAACCCAGCTCTGGGATGTTCATCAGAATATTAACCCAGCTCTGGGATGTTTGTCAGAATATTAACCCAGCTCTGGGATGTTTGTCAGAATATTAACCAAGCTCTAGGATATTTGTCAGAATATTAACCAAGCTCTGGGATGTTTGTCAGAATATTTACCCAGCTCTGGGATGTTACACTCCCCCAACCTAACTGCCGGACCTCAATCTTTCGTTTATTCCATCTATTCGTTTGCTGTCCGGCCCCAAGCGGCGCCTCAACTCATGAGAGGCTTATGTAGTTTCACATCCGACCACTGCGTTGTAGCAGCGCAACCTCTGCACCTGCTCGACGACTCTGTATTGCTTTTGTGGCTAACTGCGGTGTGCAAAAACTTTTCCCCTCTTACCATTTTATATCTGGGCATATATTTGGGGGGAAGACCCTTTGGCTTCTTGGAGCTATCCAGGCTGATATGGATATATATTTGACTTTGGCATCAGTCAAAATGCTACTCGAAAAGTATGTCAAAAAGTACTCAGAATGGAGTACTTAGGCCTACCAGAGACCACAAGCCAGAACCTGGACCCCTCAGAGAGGCATGAGGAGCAATGGGCTATAGAAATGCACATTTGGTTTGGAGCATTCTATGTCTGTCATCGACCGGATCAGGCACCCAAAAGGTAAGCGCCCCAAAACAAACCCTTATTCTGGTTAAAACTGTTACTGAAATTCAAATGAGTGGACAGAACTCCCTAAATGAAAACGAGTAAACGAGCATGACGTCACCATGTGCCATGCCGCTGTCTATGCAGCTCCACCCTTCCCAAGAAGGGGGAAAGGGGAGCCCCAGACCCCAGTTTGTAAGCTGATGTGATAGGCAGCGGTCGTGCGACTCTGGCTCCAGATTTGTCCTCTAGCTCTGTGCCTTATGGTGTGGTGCTGTTTTTTGGTGGTGTGTGAGCCAGGAGTAAGTACTGCCCTTGGGACTTAGGGCCACCTTCCACAAGTCACCTTGGGATCTACCTCTGCTTGGTCCTTTGCTGCTCGGTGATCAGCCACCCTTAGTGTGCTGGGGTTTTTTTTCTGCATCCTTGGTTGCCTTTTGGAAGGGATAGTTTGCACTGGAACTGCACAGCTAATTATCACCTCTCATAGCTGCCGGCTCTGTTCCGCCTGGGTACGTTGTCCTCTTGCGGGGTTTTTCTTTTGTTTCCCAGCCTGGCGGGGGTTGCCCCTTGTGTTCGGTTATTACCATTGAGTCTTAGTGGTACCTCCACTAGTTCCCCGTGAGTGGACATGTCCCGAGGGTGCAGCATTTAGTGGTTTTCTTGGTAGACTTGGGTGCCGGGTCGCAGTACCCTGCCTGGGCTTTCATTAGTGATGGTATACCAGTTTAAGGGCCATGAGAATTCCCGTGGGGCACTTGGGTCTAATAGATGTGACCCTTAGGTCCCCTCTCACTTTGTGCGAGTTTGAGGGGTTGCTCTGTCTCCTTGCCTCTGGGTGACTCTCACTGTGTTTTCCTCCGTCGTGCTGCCTGTTGGGTTGGTGACACCTTCGACCCAGATTTCTGAAAGTTTTGTAACTTGTTTGTGACTCAGTTCACCCAGTCCACTGATGATTCTATTTGGGTGCAGGCAGCTCAGGCATTGCATGCACAGTTTAGGTTGCTGCAATGCGCTCTTTTGATAGCTGCCCCATTTTGGTTATAGAGACCCGTACAGTGGTTCCTCAGCTTACAAGCGCCCCCTGGTTACGAGTTTTTTTAGTTACGAGCAGGATTTGCTCGGAAAATTTGTATCGGGATACGAGGGTTGCCTTAGGATACGAGGGTGTTGATACATGTACGGGCCGACTAGCACGTGGTGGCACGGCAATCGCCGCTCAGTTTACCAGTGCCTCGCGCCCAGTGACTATCCTGCCTAATTCTTCACCAGGATTTACAGTGTTTTGTTGGATATTTGGCCATTTGAACATAAATGTTGTTATTATATACTGTATCTTGCAATGGGTCCCAAGAAAGCCAGTGGTAAGGTTCAACCTAAGAAAATAGTTGGGAGTAGAGGATGTTCCTTCCTCATTAAGAAAATGTGTGAAGTATGGGAAGAACTGCAAAGTTTTGTTGAAAAAACTCGCTCAGATAAAGCTGTAGCAGGCCGTTGTATTGATCTTTTAAATGACAATGTGATGTCTTACTACAGACAAGTGTTAAAATGTAGGGAAAAACAAGTGTCTTTAGACAGATTCTTAGTAAGACAAGCAAGCAGTGAGCCACAAGCAGGTCCAGGTGGTATGCAGGCAAAATGTGCCAGAGAGTGCACGCCAGAGAAGTCCTCACTGCCTAATGTTATAATAGAAGGGGACTTCCCTTCCAAACAGTAACATCTCTCCTTCTCCCCCTCCTCACCATCTTCCATATGCCAACAGCAGTCATCAGCAAGGGTAAGTAATAACTTGAACATAGTTTTGTAGTGTAGATTTCGATGAATTAGGTATAAAATTTGGTTTGAAGTTAGTTTTTTGGGTAGTCAGAAACATATTAATTCATTTCCCATTATTTCTTTTGGGGAAATTAGCTTCGGTTTACGAGTTTTCGGGTTACGAGCTGTCTCCAGGAACGGATTAAACTCTTAAACCGAGGTACCCCTGTACTTGGGGGTGGTAGTCACCTTGACTCTGGTTCAGTCCGCACCTCCTCGTCCTTTCCCTGCTGTGGTTCATTCTGGTCCCCCCCCCCTCCGCCCTGCTTCCGGCTCCGAAGTGTCTAAGGACTTCAGGGTCGGAGCAGGGTTTAGCTGGTTTTTTGACTTGGGCAGTCTCGGAGGATGCCCCGTTCCGGGCTGGCGATGGAGGCATTTGAGTTGGTTCTTCCTGCTGTGGCATCTGGGTCTGACCAGTGGTTCCTATTCCTTCCTGCCTTTCCAGCTGCTCCGGTTTTTCTTTTCAGGCTGGGACTTTGGAGGACGACTCAGCCCCGGGTCCTGATGTGGAGGTTCCCGGGGCTGGGGAGGGGTTGACTTGGGGGCTTTGGGGCCCTATTGGACCCCGCTTTTTTTTTTTACCCTTGGAGCGGGGCTTGTTGTTACTAGAAGTGGTTTTTTTTTTAAACCCCTCCTCTGCGTACGAGTTGGTTTTGTGTCAATCCCTCTTCGGCTTTGGTGTCCCTTCGGGTCCATTGGTCCCATACTTCCAGAGGTTATCGGCTTCCCACATCTTGCCTCATGAGGTGCAGGAGGCCATTGCAGCTTACCTCCTCCAGGACCCGGATTCTGCCTCCATCATGAATCCGTCTTCATTCAGGTTTGGGTCTTCATCTCTTTACCGGGTTTGTTATGAGGTTCTGGAGTCGTCCTGGCTAGCAAACTGCCCCTTGTTTTTGTTGGAGGTTTGCCATACTTTCTGTCATTCCCGCACGCTAGAATGGCACGAGGCGCTAATGGTAGTCCAGGTTTACCTCGGGGGGGGGGGGGGGGGGGGCACCTCAATGCATGCATTTTCACCCCTGCCCTTCCTCGGAATATTGGTGTAGTGCAGCTCCACGTGCAGGTTCCCTCCCTTTCAGCTGCACTGGTTGCTGAGGACTTGCACGCTCGTGGCCTGTTGTCTATGGTCTTGCAGTTCTTTTTCCTCCTGAAGCTATCCTCGGATTGGCTTGAGGATGTGGAAGTGCTTGGGGCTGTTCCTGGGTCTTGTGCCTGGATCTCGGTGACGCATTTTTTGATGCTGTTTGCGACGATCCTGAGGAATGTGGTGGGTCTGTTTTTCGCTTCGCGTCTCATGTGTCAGCAGGTGGTTCTCGCTTCCTCCTTTGAATCTGCTTGGGCCTTGGCTCTTAGGTTTTCTTCACCTTTTTGTCCTTTGCTGTCTGCAGAGTCTGCGGTTGGGCAGTGCTGCATAAACTCGCTAATCCGGACTATATGGGAAGCATCCCCAGCCGGATTAGCACGTTTTCTGGATTAACGTACTTTGTGACAGTACAGGATGTGGGGCGGTTAAGGCAGGCAGGGTGGGAGGGAGGGAGAGACTTGGAGGTAGGCAGGCAGGCAGGCAGGCAGGCAGGCAAGGGGGAGGGAGGGAAAGGCATGCAGGCAGGGGGGGGAGGGAAAGGCAGGCAGGCAGTGTGGAAGGGAGGGAGGCAGGCAGGGGGAGGGAGGGAGGCAGGCAGTGAGGAAGGCAGCCAGGCAGGGAGGAAGGTAGCCAGGCATGGAGGGAGGAAGCAGGCAGGGAGGGAGGGAGGGAAGCAGGCAGGCAGGCAGGCATGGAGGGAGGAAGCAGGCAGGGAGGGAGGCAGGGAGACAGGCAGGCAGGGAGACAGGCAGGCAGGCAGGCAGGGAGGCAGGGAGGGAGAGAGGGAGGGAGGGAGGGAGGGAGGCAGGCAGGCAGGCAGGCAGGGAGGGAGGGAGGGAGGGAGAGAGGGAGGGAGGGAGGTAGGCAGGAAGGGAGGTAGGTAGGTAGGCAGGGAGGGAGGGAGAGACTGGGAGGTAGGCAGGCAGGCAGAGAGAGAGGAAGGCAGGCAGGCAGGCTATGTGACCAGTGGAGCAAAGAGAGTGTATGGGATGTGGGGGGGGGGGTGAGGAAGTGAGTGTGGGAGGAAGAACAGCAGTGAGGATGACTCCCTCCCTCCCTTCATGACTCCCTCTCTTCCTGGTGGTGGTGTACAAAGAGTGTTAGGCCGGGCTTATCTCTCAGTGGTAAAGGTTCACATTTTATATTCGGTGGCAAGTAGACCCTTGGTTTTGGAGAGATTTTTAGGTATCAAACTCTCTATCATTATACGCTGATCCGCCCAAATATCCGCCAGTCTGGCTTCTATAAACAGTTTGGCCGGACAGGGAGATAACTTTATCTGGCCACGATTTTTGCTGGATTAGGGCGTTTTCCGAATTGGCAGATCCCGAATTAGTGAGTTTCTACAGTACCTGCAGGCAGCCTCTTCTAGTTGCTGTCCGATGTTGGACTTGTTGGTTCTCCAGGAGGCCCGAGGTGGGTGGGGGGTTCTTCCCAGAGAGGTTATGCCAAGGCTCGGGGTTCCTCTCATCATGTTCGGCTGGTGGTGCCAGTTTTTGAGCTGGCACCACCTTCGGACCTGTCTTCATCTGATCGGTGTGGTGATCGCTCTGTGTGTAAGTCGGGTTCTCGCAAGGGATGTCGGCCCTTTCGCTGTTCGCCCCATTGACGTGGCAATTGGGGGGGGGGGGGTGGCCCCTTCTCCTTCAGGGAGTTCAGGGCTAGTGGGGCAGGCCTCCTTTTCTGCGTTCTGTCGAGTCATCTTGGAGCGGCTGCACTTGGGCATGGTCGAAACGATGACATCCATCGGATGGGTTTCCCGTCTGTTCCCAGTCCCGTGTGTGGACCTGTGGGTTATTCTGGACTTGTCACGTCTGAACCCCTGGGTTTCTTGCCCCTCCTGTCGGATGACTAGTCTGTCCCAGGTCCAGCTGCTTTTGGAGCCAGGCGCTTGCATGGTGCCCCTGGACCTCCGGGTCGCATATTGGCACATTCCAATTTATCCGGGGTTCAGGGACTGGCTCGATTTTCTTGTGGGGCATCTCAGTTTAATAATCTTATAATAATAAAGATTAAGCCTAATAAGGCTTAATCTTTATCAATCATCAATTCCTCATCACAATCGACTTGAGAATGGTCCAGGACGGACCGAAACATCGTCGTCCCTTCACCTTCTATAATTGGGTATAAATTGGATAAGTTTAGATTTAGGAAAGACTTGGGTAAATACTGGTTCGGTAACAGGGTTGTTGATTTGTGGATCCAATTACCGCGTAACGTGGTGGAGGTGGGGTCCCTCGATTGTTTCAAGTGCGGGATGGACAAGTATATGAGTAGGATTGGGGGGTTATAGATAGGAGCTGCCTCGTATGGGCCAATAGACCTGCTGCAGTTACCTTTGTTCTTATGTTCTTATGTTCTAGTGTGTGGTCTGGTCAACATTCTTCAGCCACGTTATTGTGACTCATTGCCTGCAACCCTCCATCCCTCCAGTAGGCGTTTTTTTTTGCATGTTTTGACATCCAGCCTCAGAACTGGGGTGTAGATAGCCGGCACAAGGAGTCTGGGGCTCCCCCTACCCCCTTCCCAGTGAGAAGGGAGCTGGGCAGACAGCGGAGCGGCACGTGGTGACGTCATGCTCGTTTGCTTGTTTTCATTTGGGGATTTCTGTTCACTCGTTTGAATTTCAGTAGCAGTTTTTAACCAGAATAGGGTTTGTTTTGGGGCATTTACCTTTTTGGGTGCCTGACCCGGTCGATGGCAGAAATAGAATGCTCCAAACCACATGTGCATTTCTATAGGTCATTGCTCCTTGTGCCTCTCTGAAGGGGCCAGATTCTGGCTCATGGTCCCCGGTAGGCCTAAGAACTCCATTCACTTGACTGGTGCCAAAGTCTAATACAGTATATCCATATCAATCTGGATAGCTCCGGGAGCCTCCGGGTCTCACCCAAAAACTGGTGTAATTACCTAAGTGTAGTTACAGGATGAGAGCTACGCTCGTGGTGTCCCGTCTCCCCAGCACTCTTTGTCATATAATGCTTTGAAATTACTGACGGTTTTGGCCTCCACCACCACCTCACTTAACTTGTTCCAACCGTCTACCACTCTGTTTACAAGAGTGAATTTTCGTATTTTTCTCCGGCAGCTTTGTTTCGTTAGTTTAAATCAATGACCTCTTGTTCTTGAAGTTCCGAGTCTCAGGAATTCTTCCCTATCAATTTTATCTATTCCTGTTACTATAATGAACGTAGTGATCATATCGCCTCTTTTTCTTCTATCTTCTAGTTTTTGCATATTTAATGCCTCTAATCTCTCCTCGTAGCTCTTGTCCTTCAGTTCTGGGAGCCACTTAGTGGCATGTTGTTGCACCTTTTCCAGTTTGTTGATGTGCTTCTTAAGATATGGGTACCATACAACCGCTGCATATTCCCGCTTTGGTCTAATAAAAGTCGTGAACAATTTCTTTAGTATTTCTTCATTGCATTCAATGCTTTTTTTTTGCATCCTGGTAATATATCAGGAAATGCAGGGAATCTGTTGTTCATGGCTTCAACAAGTGGTAGAGCCAAGAGAAAACAGGTTGTGATGACTTTTGAATAAAAAGTTCAGCTTATAAAGGAAGTTGAAAGTGGATTTCCTAGAAGTGTTGTGTGCACCAAGTACAGTGGCACCTGGACTTACAACTGCCCCTGCTTACGAATTTTTTGAGTTACGACGTAAATTTCGTCGGAAAATGCAACTTGACTTACGTCCTTTGCCTCGACAAGCGACTTTGTTGATACGCATATGGGTCGACCAATCCCGTGATTCCTGGAGGCACGGCCGACCTGCCCTCAGTTTACCAGAGCTGCCTGCTTAGTGACGATCGTGCTTGTAAAGAATTTAATTATTTTTGTGCTTTTTGTTTTTTGAACATAAAAGTAATTATTATATATCACGTAATGGGTCTCAAGAAAGTCGGTGGTGAGGTTCAACCTAAGAAAGCACATGTGAGGATGACCATAGAGGAAAAACAAGAGATCATTCATAAACATGAAAATGGTATGAGGGTTGTTGATATAGAGTAGAGGATGTCCCTTCCTCATTTATTAAGAAAATGAGTGCAGCATGGGAAGAATTGCAAAGTTTTGCTGAAAAATGTCACCCAAATCAAGCTGTAGCAGGCTGTTGTGTTAACTTTTTATCCCTTAAACTGCACAAAGCATCATATGATGCTTTGAGTAACTGTCAACAAATTGGGCATAGTATCATATGATGTTTAGGAGTATCATGCAAGATTTAAAAGTCCCACGGCTACACGTGGTTCACATCAGCTTCCTCAGGGCTCTTGTAAACAGATGCCATTTAAAAAATCTTGGGCAACATTCCCGGGTGTGAGAACCTCAGTACTGAATGAACCACCAAGGCTGGCGCATGCAGCATGAGCTCACAGCACTGCTATTCAGCTTGTGATTACAGCATCGCCTAAAAATGTAAAAAATATATGTAACTAGTATTATTTAGCGATGATAGTACTACAGAAGACCTCTGACTGTGATAAAAATGACCGGGATTCTAATAATAGCAGGATTGTTGTGATATAAATAAATAAATAAATAATAATTTGTGCTGTGCGTTGTATTGGGGGGAGGAGTAATGTTGAAGGAGGGAGGGCTATAGTGTCATCTGTTGAATCTGTGTGGCCACCTGTTACCGTCTGCACTCACCATACCAACTTAGTGCCCTGGAAACACAAACCGAAACTGTCTCTATTTTCCGCTTGTTACAGTTTGTAATAAAGTTGTTACATCTTGGCTTAACATGTTTATGATGTATTAGAACGTTGTTACAACTTGCTATATTGGTTGTTATCACTGGTTAGGTGGTGTTAAAACGTGTTCGAACGTTGTACCAACGTCGTAGTTTCGTTGTGTGTGTTTGGCGGGTGGTTCCCTATGGTGAACACAAATGTAGATACAGTACTTACATATAATGTACTAGTATTTTCTGTTGCCCAGTCGAAAACTTTATTAATATCTGCTTGAAGTTTTTCAATGTCTTCAGCAGAGGTAATTTTCCTACTGACTTTTGTGTCATCTGCAAAGGATGATACGAAGCTGTGACTTGTATTTTTGTCTATATCTGATATGAGAATAAGGAAAAGCAGTGGGGCATGGATTGTACCTTAAGGTACAGAGCTTTTAACTGTGCTTGGACTCGAATTTTTATGGTTGACTGTTGCTCTTTGTGTCTTGTTCAACCGAAAGCTGAGTATCCAGTGTCCTACTTTACCGGTTATTTCCATTGACCTCATATTGTGTGCAATTACTCCATGGTCACATATATTGAATGCTCGGCAAAGTCCATGTATACCACATCCACATTCTGTTTTTCTTCTGAAGCCTCAGTGACTTTGTCGTAGTGATCAAGTAGCTGTGAGAGGCACAATTTTCCTGCTGGAAATCCTTGTTGGCCTGGGTTGTGAAGGTCATTGGTCTCCATAAAACTGGTGACCTGACTCCTAATCACACCCTCAAATACTTTTATTATGTGGGACGTTAGTGCAACTGGTCTATAATTCTTTCCCAATGCTTTGCTCCCTCTCTTGTGTTGAGGGGCAATGTCTGCTACTTTAACCCTCAAATCGCTAGGGGCCCAAATGGAATTCACACCCACAGGCGCAACAAAAAAAAAAATCCAAAAAATTCTTTTGTCTTATAGAAGTGTTCATTTTTGTTCCCTGATCACGGAAAAAATAACAAAAAAATTGTAGGTGGCATATTTTAGCCGCAATAGGGTAGGGAAGTATGGCAAAAAAGGGGCGTTGGCAGAGCCTTCGCCAGACGAGGTCTACTCCGCCCAAGCTGTCAGATGGCAGTTGCCACAAATATACTATTACCTAATTATTTCAATGTCTCTGATTGATTTTTTCTTAGTTTTTTTTACAGTACTGTAATATTATTCCATACAGTGAATTGTGGTATACAGTGGTACCTCGCATAACGATCGCCCCAAAAGATTAACATTTTGGGTAACGAATGGCCCGATCGGCGTCAAATCGTCCCGTATGACGAACGCAGGTTTGAGTAACGTCAACACCACATGGTGGGGTCGCGCTGCTTCTTGCACATTCTTAGACTCCGACTCCGACGATGCACATAAATTATGTTGTTCTTGTTTAAAGATGCTAATAATGCTGGGATATAAAAGGGTGACTGCTGAGATGTTGCAAAGCATTAACGTTTTTGTAGGAAAAAAGAAATGAAATGTCTGATATACAACAAATGTCAAAAAGGTTCGTTCGGTGTTCGGCAGGTAGGCTGTTCCATTATAACAATCTTTCTTTGTTTCAAATGTGTTCAATTTGTTTTGTATTT
Organism: Procambarus clarkii; assembly: GCF_040958095.1. NCBI lineage: Eukaryota > Metazoa > Arthropoda > Malacostraca > Decapoda > Cambaridae > Procambarus > Procambarus clarkii. The sequence continues at coordinate 516,102 of NC_091184.1, read as the reverse complement.
GTCATTTACGTCTCAATAATGGAGAAGCCTACCTTACATACACTGAATAAACCATTATGACATTTTCCTTATTTCAAATGTGTTAAATATTTATTTTTCATTTGTCTTATAGCAAAAGGTTCGTTCGGTGGTCGGCAGGTAGGCTGCTCCATGTTTCTTACATACAAAAAACGTAAATAATAAAAAAAAATGAAGAATTTTGAAAACCAGTACAAATGTCAAAAAGGTTTGTTCGGTGGTCTACAGGTCGGCTCCTCCATGTTTCTTAAATAAAAAAAAAAACGAAAAATAAAAAGAACTGTTGAAACAATTTGAAAAATGGACAAATGCCATAAAGGTTCGTTCACTGTTTGTCGGGTAGGCTGCTCCATTATTGAGACGTAAGTGACAAATACAAAACAAATGGAACACATTTGAAACAAAGAAAGATTGTCATAATGGAGCAGCCTACCCAACAAACACTGAACGAACCTTTTGCTATAACGAATATGAAAGACAAGGGCTGCTGGCTGGGTTAGTACTGCGTGAGCAACCATTTGTAGTACATGTGCCTCTGGCTCTCAAACACCTGTCCCACACAGTGTTGAAAGACTGTGCTCAGTCAGTGCAATTCAGACCCTATTGTTTGAAGAACATAAGGGTCATAACATTGGTGACATTACCCCTAGTGTTTACAGTGCAGAGAACAACATTCAAGATGGCCGCCTGCAAGAGGAAATACAAAACAGAGCTTGATTTTGCTGGATTCAGTGAAGAAAGCATTGAGATAACCAGTCTATTCAACAAGGTGGTAAAATTAGATACTATTGTGACCTCCCATGTAGAAATAATTAGTAAATTGAAAGAAAGTAATGACCATTTAAATAGCATGTATGTTGTACGTCTTGAGGGTGTATTGAAAGACTTGCGCAAGGATAAGATTCAATTGGAAACTAATTGCAAAGCCATGGAAGAAGAAATTAAATTCTTAAAAATAGCTTTGGAAGAAATTAAAGTAAATTTAAACATAAATGACTACAATAGGTTAGGTAAGGAATTTCAACAGGAGAAACAGCTTTTGTCAGCACAGATGGAGGAAGTTACACAGGGAATAGAACAGTGCAAGAAAGATATGCAACTCACTTATGCACAAGTGGCCAAGGAGAAGGAAAAAATAGAAGCAGCAGTAAAGGAAGTCAAACACTGCAGCAACCAAGATAAAATAAACATTAGGCTAGAAGTGAGGAAAGAATTGGCATCTAACCCGAAGTTGGTGCAAAACACAGTTGATCGGAGTAAGTCCCTGATCATTTTTGGCTGCAAGGAAAAGGAGATAACATCTAGGTCAGAAAGAGCTGTAGAAGAAGAAAAAGTAGTAGATAAAATTGTTGGCCTCGTGGAAGGTCTTACAACCATAGAGAATGTCTGCGACTACAGGCGAATAGGCAGATATGTAAAAGGGAAAGATCGACCTTTGAGGATCACCCTAAATGGTACCAAACAAATGGAAGAAGTATTAAGGAATGCTAGAAAATTACAAAGTGATGAGGATGGGAAAGTGTGGTCGTTAAGACAAGATCTTTCAAAAGAAGATAGAGAGAAGCTGAAACTGAACCTCGCCGAGGCAAAACATTTAAATGAGAGTAGGAATGAAGACGAAATCAATTCTTTTTTTCTACAAAGTGATAGGGGTAGGCAGGCCAGTAAAGTGGTACTGTTACGGCCCTCTCGGGTCGCAATCGGGTTCTTTCTCTGATGTTGTTAGAGGTAGGGTATCCGGCCCCAAGCTAATAGTGGCTTTCAAGGGATGTGATCCGTAACGCAAGTAAATTAAAGGGGAAGGGAAATAAATGTAAAAACTTAATAATATAATTATTACCGTCACCATAAATAATATATAAAAGGTTACACAGGGGGGGGTTAAACACTATTATGTACAACGTTGTCTTCTTCTGAAGACACGGAGTGTTCCACGGTGCTCGACGATGCTAAGGTCTTAGTCCTCTGGTGGCCTCACGACGAATCCTTCAATTCTCTTGAGTCTACCCTGGCCACAGGCCAGCCAAATCACAGTTCCACTGGGGGCACCGTCGTGGAGGCCTTCAACCACAAAATCCAGCCTGTAGCTGGCAGGTTCCAATCAGCAACGCTGGTTAGGCCACTCCACGATCGATACTAAGGTCGCGAGCCCTAGTCAGGAGCCTCGTGTGATCCCACAGGTCACTCTCCTCACTACAACACCCCAGTGGTTAAGCGTCTCCACCAGTCAGTCCCGGGTACGACAATCCCTCAACTGCCCCGTCACAGGCAGGTTAACACCACAGTGTTCATCTGGGGGGTGACTCACAGCTGCTGCAGCAAATACTTGGAGACAAGACGGCTGCCTTGGGTAGACTGATCCAACTTCCATTACAGCAGTCCCAGGTCGACTCTGTAATCAGACACGTCATCAGTAATAGGGACACTCTAGGGCACCTCACTTACAGGCTTAGACACAAACGCCCACCTATCCACTCCATAGATGGCGTTGCTGTCTAAGCTCCACCTCACCAGAGGTCAGCAGCGGCTGTGTTATGAGCTGATCAGGACTGGAAACTAGCCCTTGTGGCCAGTATATCTCGTCCTCACTAGATGGCGTCGTCCTTTTGGAGGGGGTTTCGGGAGCTGACCCACAGATGGCGCGGTCGCCACTGCTCCGTGCTCGGACGCTGGGCTCGGGTCCGTAACACCTCCCCACCAAAAAGAATTTGGTTTGGGTTTCTATAAAGAAAAACACAAACCAAATTAGTACGTGGATACAACTCCACACGAACTCACGTACTCTAAGAACTGGAATGGCGAGGATGTCTTGTCCACAGAACTGTCCGAACGGGAAACTCTGGCACAGATGAAACTTGAAGATGGTAGGCAATGACCTGCCTGTTGCAACATCCCACACCTTCACCGAGATGTCAATCCGGAGTATAATCTCACATCTCTTCAGTAAGGATCGGTGTAGACACGATCTGGGGCGACTCGACACCTCCCTGTGTCGTGGCACCGTTGATGGCTGGTTACAGACGGCATTTCTAGTACCGGTCCGGTAGTCCTTCAGGGAGACGGGAACCTGGAATACAGGGGTCGGATTATTTAGAGTCACAGCGACAGTTAAATCAGTACTCACAGCATACTTCTCTACTAGGCCCACACCTAGTCCCAACAGGGCTGCTCGTGCATCAAGGGTGGCATTCGCTCTGCCACCGTCAGGTCGACCTACGTTCCGTATAACGCTGCATTTAGGCTCAGCAATCACGCGGGGGTGTCAACCTGTCGGAAACACTCTTAATGTCACATCTCATACCTCCCGTATCTACCATCACCTTCCAGGTCCCTTCTTCGACTGCAACACTCACAGTGCATGCCTCTAATCCCTGGGATCTCTTCACCATGTTCATGGGAGCCATCATCTGTCGGGTCGTCCACTGGTCCTTACTGAGAGTACACACGAGAATAAAACAAAATACCGCTAAGAAACATTTGGTTAACTTAGGGACAAGTTTCCTGAGCTTCAAATGTCCATAGCCGGCTATAACCATTAGCCTGGTTTGGACCGAAGAGGGCACTAGAACCTTCGTACATACTTCACATACCTCCGACGTCTGGGGAATCTCTGGCTGGTTCAATGAACGCTGTACCTTGCCATACCGCAAGTACACATCCGCCTTCGCTCCAGACTCTTTGGTATCCGTGGGTACTTGCACACGAGGCCTCTCTTCTCGCTCAGTCGCTTCTGCCATCATAACCTCATGCTTCTTGTCGGGAAACGATTCAGGAGACTCTGCTAGAACGTTCTCGATCTGTCGGGTAGAGGACAAATTAAACATGTTACCTGATTCCGGGCCTGACTGTACCTGGACATTACCACTGCCTTCTATTACCTCAGACCTTGCTGTTCCGGCTGACTCGTCCGCGACCTTGGGAAGATTGTTGCTCCAATCTGTCACCAAGTCGTTGGCTAGTATCACGTCGATCCCAGCTATAGGCAGGGTATCGACTACTGCCAACGCACATGTGCCGCTGAAGTAAGACGAGTCGAGATGTACCGGCACTAAGGGGGCGATGTACTGCGTCCTAGGAAACCCAACCAGGACAACCTTTTGTCTCCCATCCACACTCACTCCCTCGGGTAACGAGCTACCCACGATCAGGGACTGGGCTGCTCCACTATCTCTGAGCACTACAACTGATCTACCAGTGTGATCACTCGTTACGTACCCGCTTGAAGTGTGAGGGGCGAACAAACTTGGTCCTTCCTGCGTAGTCGTAGACTGGCTTCCTGCTGGTGGTGTCACACAGCTCATCAACATCACCTTCCTACGAGGGCCGTTACCTCTTCTGCCTCGACACATAGCAGCTACATGCCCTTTCTGCCCACAAGTTCAGCACACCATATTCCTCCTCGGACTCCGGTGTTTCGGACTGTTAGGACTGGTCCTTCGAGGGCTACTTGGGGGCGTCTTCACAGCGCTTTGTGGGACGGGTCTCTCTTCTTCCTGATGAGGTTTGTCAAACTGGCGTGGGTAATTCCTCGGGACATACTTAGCAGAAGGCCTATGCGTTAAGATGTACTCTTCAGCCATAGTGGCTGCCGCACGTAAGGTCTCTACCTGCTGTTCCTCTAAGTATGTCTTCAGGTCTCCAGACAGACAGTCTTTGAAGTCCTCTAACAGTATGAGCTGCTCGAGGTCTTCTTTGGTCTCCACCTTCCGAGAGGCACACCATTCCTGGAAAAGTCGCTCCTTGATGGTCGCGAATTCAGTGAAAGTGTGCTCTGAGGTCTTCTTCAGGTTTCTAAACTTCTGCCTGTAAGCCTCAGGTACCAATTGGTACGCCATGAGCACGACCTTCACCTTGTCATAATCGCCGGAGTCGTCAAGGGACAACGTGGAGTAGGCGATTTGGGCCTTCCCAGTCAAGACTGACTGTATCATGATGGCCCAATTCTCCCTTGGCCACTCCAAAGAGGCAGCGACTTTCTCGAAGGCCGCGAAGAACTTCGACACTTCCTTCTCATTGAATTTTGGGACCATTTTGATGTTCCTTACCGGATCGAAAAACACTTGTTTCCATTCTTTGCCTCCCACCACCTAACCGCAATACTTCTAGTTCATGTTGTCTCTGTCTTTCTTTTTCTTCTCTCTCTCGCTGTTTCTCTTCCCTTTCTCACTCTTCTCTTCTTTCTTCTCGTTCTAATTCTAAACGCCTTATCTCTAATTTTTTATCTTGTCTCTCTCTTTCCATTTCTAATTTCTTCCATTCTATCTCGCGATTTATTTCCAAGGCACGCATTTTGACTGTTAGCAAGCTAATATTCAGCTCACCTGCATCGCTGTCAATGTCGCTGCCTTTATCTTCCTTTTCAGTGGAAGCTATTTCCTCACCTTCTTTTGTACCTAGTGCCTCATTTTCCTGTTTTTCTTCGGCCTTCAAATGCCGGTGAACCTTGGACAAGATCTCCACACGGGAATCACTGGCACGTATCTTGATCTCCAGGTAGGCTCTCACCAGTACGAGTTCCTGTTTGCCCAGGTATTTTAATCTGGCAAGACAGTCCTCCCTGTTCAGAAAAGCCTGAACATCGTCCAGATCGTCGATGGTCGATTTTTCTGCCATTGTCACCAAGATGGAACACTAGCACTTAACACCGCTTTCGTTAGCACTTAACGCACCGAGCACTGTTCTACGTCAATATTGCACTTTATCATGCCAAACACTGCACTTGCCAATATTGCACGTAATTACACCGGGCACCGCGCTACACAATATTGCCCGTAATCACAGCGAGCACCTCGCTCTACAATAGTGCACTGAATCACACCGAGCACCGTACTACACAATATTGCACTTAATCACAGCGAGCACCTCGCTCTACAATATTGCACTGAATCACACCGAGCACCGCACTACACAATATTACACTTAATCACAGTGAGCACTTCGCTATACAATGTTGCACGTTATCACACCGAGCACCGCACTACGCAATATTGCACTTAATCACACCGAGCACCGCACTACACAATATTGCATTTAATCACAGCGAGCAACGCACTACACAATATTGCACTTAATCACAGCTAGCACCGCACTGCACAATATTGCACTTAATCACAGCGAGCACCGCACTGCACAATATTGCACTTAGTCACTCCGAGCACCGCACAGGACGTATAACGTCCTAATAGTCACACACAAGGGGAATTATTTACAGGGATTACGCCACTTCACCACCCCTGTCAAACATACTTGACAAGGGGACGGATTCCGCTGGGGATGCCAATTATGTTACGGCCCTCTAGGGTCGCAATCGGGTTCTTTCTCTGATGTTGTTAGAGGTAGGGTATCCGGCCCCAAGCTAATAGTGGCTTTCAAGGGATGTGATCCGTAACGCAAGTAAATTAAAGGGGAAGAAAAATAAAGGCAAAAACTTAATAATATAATTATTACCGTCACCATAAATAATATATAAAAGGTTACACAGGGGGGGGGGGGGGGTTAAACACTATTATGTACAACGTTGTCTTCTTCTGAAGACACGGAGTGTTCCACGGTGCTCGACGATGCTAAGGTCTTAGTCCTCTGGTGGCCTCACGACGAATCCTTCGATTCTCTTGAGTCTACCCTGTCCACAGGCCAGCCAAATCACAGTTCCACTGGGGGCACCGTCGTGGAGGCCTTCAACCACAAAATCCAGCCTGTAGCTGGCAGGTTCCAATCAGCAACGCTGGTTAGGCCACTCCACGATCGATACTAAGGTCGCGAACCCTAGTCAGGAGCCTCGTGTGATCCCACAGGTCACTCTCCTCACTACAACACCCCAGTGGTTAAGCGTCTCCACCAGTCAGTCCCGGGTACGACAATCCCTCAACTGCCCCGTCACAGGCAGGCTAACACCACAGTGTTCATCTGGGGGGTGACTCACAGCTGCTGCAGCAAATACTTGGAGACAAGACGGCTGCCTTGGGTAGACTGATCCAACTTCCATTACAGCAGTCCCAGGTCGACTCTGTAATCAGACACGTCATCAGTAATAGGGACACTCTAGGGCACCTCACTTACAGGCTTAGACACAAACGCCCACCTATCCACTCCATAGATGGCGTTGCTGTCTAAGCTCCACCTCACCAGAGGTCAGCAGCGGCTGTGTTATGAGCTGATCAGGACTGGAAACTAGCCCTTGTGGCCAGTATATCTTGTCCTCACTAGATGGCGTCGTCCTTTTGGAGGGGGTTTCGGGAGCTGACCCACAGATGGCGCAGTCGTCACTGCTCCGTGCTCGGACGCTGGGCTCGGGTCCGTAACAGGTACATAAAGGCAAACCAACAAAATCATTAGAGAAAGGGGGAGTGAAAAATAAGAAGAGGGGGAACAAGTTCCTCAAGATTGCATACACCAACATAGATGGAGTAAGATCAAAGATACTGGAGTTAAGTGATATAATACAGCTGCAGACACCAGACATTGTTGCATTCACGGAGACAAAACTTGAAGATGCTATTTTAAATGAGGTCATATTCCCAAGGGGCTACTCAATTTGGAGATGGGACAGAAAAATCAGGAAAGGCGGTGGCGTTGCTGTGCTGGTGAAAGAACACCTAAAGGTGAACGAAATAATGACTGCCAATCCACAAGAAGTTGACATAATAGCACTAGAGATCTGCCATGAGGATGATAAACTAATGATCATAAATGCATATAGTCCACCGTTAAGCAGCACATGGTCAAAGGAGGAGCTAGATAGTAAACGAGAAGGTCTTGTAACAATAATGAGAGAGATCATAGCGAGAGCGGATAACGATAGTTCACGACTGTTGATAGTCGGCGACTTCAACTTGAAATCCATAGACTGGGAAGCATGTGAAGCTAAAACAGAAGATTTCTGGACCTGTAAATTTGTAAACCTCATCCTGGAAACATTCTTGTATCAACATGTTAAACAAGCTACGAGGATGAGGGAAGGGGACGTTCCCTCCATGCTAGATTTGATATTTACCAGGAAGGAGGAAGAAATATTTGACATTCAGTACCTTCCTCCCTTGGGTAAAAGTGACCATGTCTTTTTGGGAATAAAGTATGCAATGCGTTATAATCTGGAAGAAAATATGATGGTCGATGCAAATGAAAAACCTGACTTTAGGAGAGGACATTATGGCAACCTTAGAAATTTTTTTAGTGAGTATAATTGGACAGACTTGTTGCTAGGCAAGGAAGTGAATGAGATGTATGTCAGGTTTTGTGAAATATATGATAAAGGCACAAAAAAATTTATACCAAAACAGAGAATCAGAACTAGGAAACAGGATTGGTTCAACAGAAAGTGCGAGAGGGCCAGAGACCAAAAGACACAGAAATGGAATCAATACAGGAAGAGGCCGAACCCCCAAACATATCAGCGATACAAAGATGCGAGAAACAACTACACGGCAGTGAGGAGAGAGGCAGAAAGAAATTTTGAAAAAGGGATTGCAGACAAATGCAAAACAGAACCAGGTCTGTTCTATAAATTCATAAACAACAAATTGCAGGTAAAGGATAATATTCAGAGGTTGAAAATGGGAAATAGATTCACGGAAAATGAAAAGGAAATGTGTGAAACATTAAACGAAAAGTTCCAAAGTGTGTTTGTGCAAAACGAAATCTTCAGGGAACCAGATACAATAGAGCAGTCGGACCTGATAATGAAGCTTCAGAGTGATGCTTTGGCCATGCACAAGATTAACCAAGATCTGTCTGCCAGAGTCGGCCACCTCGAACAGGAATTAAGCTCTCTTCAGATCTCGGTTACTAACTTTAAACCAGCAGAAACCTCTAAGAAGCAAGAAGAGATGCTACAAAAGTTAGAGAACCATTTTAACTCCCTACAATAGCAACACACTGCAACCCAAGACGAATCAGACCAACTCAAGCTCCTTGATTCTGTCATCATCTCATCACAGGATTTTCCCCATGAAACTGACAGAGAAGACTGTACTGCCATCGTGATCCAGGAATTGCGTACTAAGTTGAATTATTCAATCGAAGCAAGAGACATTAAGTCAGCTTATAGAGTGGGTACCAAATCATCTGGTACAAACAACATGATAAAGATACGGGTGAAGTTAGTTAGCTGCTCCCGCAAGTCAGACCTTATCACTGCTGCAGTCGCTAGGAAATCCAATGTTGATACCTGGTTGATACCTGGTTGATGGAGTTCTGGGAGTTCTTCTACTCCCCAAGCCCGGCCCGAGGCCAGGCTTGACTTGTGAGAGTTTGGTCCACCAGGCTGTTGCTTGGAGCGGCCCGCAGGCCCACATACCCACCACAGCCCGGTTGGTCCGGCACTCCTTGGAGGAATAAATCTAGTTTCCTCTTGAAAATGTCCACAGTTGTTCCGGCAATATTTCTTATGCTTGCTGGGAGGACGTTGAACAACCGCGGACCTCTGATGTTTATACAGTGTTCTCTGATTGTGCCTATGGCACCTCTGCTCTTCACTGGTTCTATTCTATATTTTCTTCCATATCGTTTACTCCAGTACGTTGTTATTTTACTGTGTAGATTTGGTACTTGGCCCTCCAGTATCTTCCAGGTGTATATTATTTGATATCTCTCTCGTCTTCTTTCTAGTGAGTACATTTGGAGGGCTTTGAGACGATCCCAATAATTTAGGTGCTTTATTGCATCTATGCGTGCCGTATATGTTCTCTGTATTCCCTCTATTTCAGCAATCTCTCCTGCTCTGAAGGGGGAAGTGAGTACTGAACAGTACTCAAGATGGGACAACACAAGTGACTTAAAGAGTACAACCATTGTGATGGGATCCCTGGATTTGAAAGTTCTCGTAATCCATCCTATCATTTTTCTGGCTGTCGCAATATTTGCTTGGTTATGCTCCTTAAACGTTAGGTCATCAGACATTATTATTCCCAAATCCTTTACATGCTGTTTTCCTACTATGGGTACATTTGATTGTGTTTTGTACTCTGTATTATGTTTAAGGTCCTCATTTTTACCGTACCTGAGTACCTGGAATTTATCACTGTTAAACATCATGTTATTTTCTGATGCCCAGTCGAAAACTTTATTAATATCAGCTTGAAGTTTTTCAATGTCCTCAGCCGAGGTAATTTTCATACTGATTTTTGTGTCATCTGCAAAGGATGATACGAAGCTGTGACTTGTATTTTTGTCTATATCTGATTATGAGAATAAGGAAAAGCAGTGGTGCAAGGACTGTAACCTGAGGTACAGAGCTTTTCACTGCACTTGGACTAGATTTTATATGGTTGACAGTTACTCGCTGAGTCCTGTTTGACAGAAAACTGAGTATCCAGCGTCCTACTTTACCGGTTATTCCCATTGACTTCATTTTGTGTGCTATCACGCCATGGTCACATTTATCGAAAGCCTTTGCGAAGTCCGTGTATATCACATCAGCATTCTGTTTCTCTTCTAATGCCTCAGTGACTTTGTCGTAGTGCTCAAGTAGCTGTGAGAGGCACGATCTTCCCGCTCGAAATCCATGTTGGCCTAGGTTGTGAAGGTCATTGGTCTCCATGAAATTGGTGACCTGACTCCTAATCACTCTCTCAAATACTTTTATGATGTGCGATGTTAGTGCAACTGGTCTATAATTTTTTGCCAATGCTTTGCTCCCTCCCTTGTGTAGAGGGGCTATGTCTGCTACTTTAAGTGCATCTGGTATCTCCCCCGTGTCCAAGCTCTTCCTCCACACTATTCTGTGTGCCTGTGCTACCGGCACTTTGCATTTCTTTATAAATATTGAATTCCATGAGTCTGGACCTGGGGCCGAGTGCATGGGCATGTTTTCAATTTCTTTTTCAAAATTTAGTGTGCTCGTGTTTATATCAGTTATATTTACAGGGGTTTGAATATCCCGCATAAAGAAATTGTCTGGATCTTCCACCTTCATGTTATTTATTGGAGTGCTAAACATGTCCTCATACTGCTTTTTTAGGATTTCACTAATTTCTTTGTCATCCTCCGTGTATGAACCTTCACTTGTACGAATAGGTCCAATACTGGCAGTGGTTTTTGCTTTTGATTTCGCATATGAGAAGAAATATTTTGGATTTTTCTTTATTTCCTGAATGGCTTTCTGTTCTAACTGCCTTTCTTCAGTTTCATATGAGTGTTTCAATTTCCGCTCGATTTCTTCAATCTCCCTATTTAAATTATTCCTTCTTTGACGGGAAATTCGTGTCTGCATAAGCAGTTCCGTTATTTTTTCCTGCGTTTATAGTGTCGTCTGCGTTCTCTTTCTACGTTAGATCTCTTTCTGGCTTTCCTCAAAGCAACATGTTTCAGACAGACTTGATACGCTTCTGAAGTCAGTTTTTCTATTCCTTCTGTAGGACTTGTATTACTTAGAAACAGTTCCCCATGGAATGTTTGTAAGTTCCCTGTTTATTATCTCCCAGTCTATCCTTTTATTATTAAAATTGAATTTACTGAATAGCCCCTCTCGCTTTATCAACGTTTTAGGTCTATTCTGAGTATTGATGGTCGTTTTCACTTATATGAGCTTGTGATCTGAATATGTGGTATCTGATATCGTAATGTCTCTGATAATATCTTCATTGTTCGTAAAGACCAGATCTAGAATATTTTCATTTCTCGTTGGCTCCGATATCTGCTGATTGAGTGAAAATTTGTCACAGAATCTAAGTAGTTCTCTAATCTGTGGTTGGTTAGGTCCTGATAGATTTCCTGGTATAATATTATTGTTTGTTATTTTCCACCTGCGACTAGGCCAGTTGAAGTCACCTAGGAAGATAATATCAGGTATCGGGTTCTCCAAATTATCAAGGCTATTCTCTATTTTGCTTATCTGTTCTGTGAATTCCTCAGCCGTTGCATCTGGTGGTTTGTATATTAGTATAATCACTAAATTTATTTCTCTATTTTTAATCCCAGTACCTCTACCACATCATTTGTAACGTTTAGGAGCTCCGAGCATACAAGGTCTTCCCTAATATACAGACCCACTCCTCCATGTGACCTAATTTTCCTATCGCACCTGTATAGGTTATATCCTGGAATCCAGATCTCACTGTCCAAACAATTCCCCTGCATGGGTTTCTGTGAAGCTCCAAATACTGCATTTGACTCCGTGAGGAGGCCATTTATGAACTGTACTTTGTTATTTGTTGTCTTGTTTTTAGTCCTTGTATGTTGGCAAAGATGAATGAGGTTACTCTATTAGTGATAGTTTGAATGGGAGACTTTTTCGGCAAGCCCATTATGCGTGGACATAATGAGTTTGTTCTGACCAGTACTGATTGTTGTAGGGCAGTTGTCTGTCGTAGTTGTAGTTCCCTTTCGGTGGGTAATTGTATCTGTAATTCTGGAATGCAAGTGGATCTGGCATCCAGTTCCATACACTCTCCATGCTGCTCCTTTTGAATTCTCTGCCGGTCTGGTATAAAAAATTTATAGAGTTTCCTCTAAATTCATTATCCTGCTTGCCACTCTTATGTAGCGTTCCGTGCCTTTCACGTGAAAGTGTGGGCAGCTGAGGTCATAGCATTTTCTGTCCTCCAGTGAGGTTTGACACATGTCAGGATGGAAAAACCTACATATTGATCCAAATCGACACTCACCTTTCCTAAGCATATTTAAACATTTTTTGGGATGTTGGTAACTGCATTCTAATCCTTTCTTATTACCAGCATATCTATGTCTGCATATGCCCTTTGCATAAAATTTGCATAAGTCTGTCCTTCTGTTCTGAATTGCTCTATCGGGAACCGTCGTAGTGTCTGTACCTATCGAGCTGTCTGTTACACTTTCTAGTTTACTGTCATCTACATCCTGGCCTACGAGTCAGAGTTTACAACTTCCGAGTTTCAGCCTCAGTTTCATCCCTGACTATATCCTCCGCCCTTGTATATTATTTTGTTGTTCCTTTCCCACTCCTTCTGGATGGCTGGTAGGCTTCCAATGAATGATGTTTTCCGATCATGCGTCATGTTATCTAGGAGGTTTTTTAGGGATATTCCAAGCTGGCAGGTCATTTTTTACCACACCCAGAGCAAGTGGCCAGCTCTCAATGCCGTAGTGTTACTCACTCCTGTACAAGCCGAATGGAATCTAGTCTTACAGATATAACATTCAATTCCCGTTACCTTCGTCTTTAAGAAGTTGTTACAGTGGCCACAAATTTGTTTATTTACTCCCATATTGCCTTGTTTTGTTGTATATATCTATATATTTATAATATTATATGTATATTGTATAGTTGTAACAATATATATATGTATATATATATTATATGTTTAATATTTATAATATTATATGTATACCGTATATTTGTAATATTATGTATGTTATTTTGTTCAAACTTTATGGCAGGTTACTTAGCGTAGGTAGCGAGGCTGGTCCCCCGGTCAGTACAGTGTGACCTCTTGTGGCCCAGGTTGATGTCACCAGTTTCCAGTTACCCGATTTATAACCGCTGATGCCGCCTCTTGCCACTATTTTATATTTCTAGTATTCTATATTTATAATATTCACTTCCAACTTATATGTTGTTTTGATACCCGTTCCACATCACTGTTCCACGAATCACCGTTCACTATTTTTTTGTTTTTTTTCCTAATACATGCATGTACATAAAGCCTCTTCACTGGCTCACACGCTGCCTCCCGTTTATTCTCTATTTAACACAAAGTTCTATTGTTAATGACTATTTTCAATTTTCCAGCGGGAATGTTTATGTGAACGAATGTCTTACCAGATTCAGACAAAATCTCTTATTTAAACTACGTGGAATTTGCAAAAGATCCACTGCTATTAAACATTGTTTTGTGCGCGATGGTAAAATAATAGCTACGAAGACTGACTCTGGAAAAGCTTATGTCATAACCACTGAAGCACACCTCACTTCTTTCCTGGATGACTGTGGGATATCAGCTGAATAACCAGAACATAATTTGTAGTCTCACATACAACCAAAGTGTACTTAAGCTCTGCCTTTCCTTTCCAAAGGTGTTTATTTTTATTTTTATTTGATGTTTTTTGTTTGTCATCTTTGCCTGTTTTATACTCTTAATTATTTGTTCTAAGTTAATCCCCTTGTCACTAAACCTAGGGCTTTTTATTACCCTGTTAAATAACCATTACTAAGCTAATTATCTTCAAGATCATTTTTTTATGATTATTATTTTTCTTATTATTTTTTATTTGACATTTATATTGTCAGTCTACTGATTTTTTGTTTTTTATTTTATGTAACTTCTGTGTCCTCCCTGGCTATCTATTGGATCTTTATTTTACTTCTAAATTGTTACTATTTTATTGTATTTGCTTTTATTCTTGTGTTTTGCTTTATCGTGTATCTTGTATCGTGATCCCTCTGCATCTCTATGCACACTGATATTGATCCTGATCAAAATCTTCTGTCTCATATCTACACCAACCAGCACATTGATCATCATTATTGCAAGTATTTCACAGCACACCAGGCTAAAAACAAACTTCAAAATAGCACCTGTCTATCAGTTTATAACCAAAATGTTAGATCACTTGGTAAACATTTTGACGATTTAAATGCATTACTCACAGCAATAGGTACTAACCTATCGTTCATTATTTTAACAGAAACTTGGCTAAATAAAGACTATACCCAACTCTACAACCTAGCTGGTTATAAAGCCATTCATAACTGTAGGCCTAATAAAAAAGGTGGTGGCACAGCTATATATTATCGAGATACATTTATCTGCAACAGTGTTATTAGTGACAGAGATGACTACTGTGAATATACTTTTGCTCAGTTTACAATTAAATCCCTTAAATCCTCTTTGACTATTGGAGCCATCTATAGATTTCCCAATACTAACATAGCTTCTTTCTCAGACAACCTAAGGAATCTTATTATAAACAACAATCTCAACAAAAACCACATCATTCTGGGAGGAGACTTTAATATTGACCTGGGTCAACAAAATTGCTCTCAAGTTGACTATTTCCTTAACAGCATGAACTCCTGTATGCTAATCCCCACAATCACCAAACCTACCCGAGTCACTCAAATATCAGCCACTACCCTGGACCACATATGGACAAACATAACAGCTCCCCTTGTATCTGGTATAATCTACGACAGAACAACTGACCACTATCCTACCTTTCTCATAGCGAACATGGACATAACACCGCCAAAAAGCAAGAAACTTTCATTTAGGCTACACAGTAAATCAGCTTTAGACAATCTTACAGAGGCACTTCACAATATGAACTGGGATTCTGAATTCAATAATACCCATGATATAAATTCATTAGCTAACCTCTTCCTCTCCAAAACTCTAAGCCTCTACAACCTTCATTGTCCCCTTCTTACCAAGCAAGTAACTGACAAAAGATTAAACAATCCATGGCTCACAAGTGGCATTCTCAACTCAATCAACAAGAAACATGAATATGAAAAGAATGTTAGGATTGGCCTAGTTTCAAAGGAAGTAGCTAAAAGGTACTCATCAATGCTTACCAGTATCATAAGAAAGGCAAAACTTGCATATTATGTGAATAGATTCAATGAAGCAAAAGGCAACATGAAGAGCACTTGGAAAACTATCTCTAGTATCCTAGGAACTAAACAACACTCACATAACTAAATAAAACTCTACAAGGATGGGGATATACCGTCAACTGATTTAGAAATGGCAAATGAATTTAATAGTTTCTTTTCATCGGTTGGTGCTAATCTTGCCAGTAAAATCCCACAGACTCAGACACATATTAACACATATCTCTCAGGCAGCTATCCAAACTCTCTTCTCCTTTCACCAATCAGCCCGGCAGATGTTGTGTCCATCATACACTCTCTAAAAACCAAGCAGGGAACACCAGTGAAATTCCGTCCATTGTGTAGAAGAGAGCCTCCCATGCCCTTGCCCCACCCATAGCACTACTGTTCAACAAATCTATAGTGTCACACCATCCCTGATATCCTCAAAAAAGCAAGAGTAACGCCAGTCCATAAAGGAGGCAATCCGGCGGACATAAACAATTATAGACCAATATCAAATCTACCCATTCTATCAAAAATATTTGAAAAAATTATTTACAAACAGCTCTATTCCTACCTCGTAAAATTCGACATACTCAGCCCCTGCCAGTTTGGCTTCCGTCCCAAAAGAGCACCAACGATGCAATCATTAGTCTCCTTGACGTTATCTACTCAGCCCTTGACAAAAATGAGTTTCCATTGGACTCTTCATTGACCTAAGAAAAGCCTTTGATACTGTTAATCACAACTACCTCTTACTTAAACTCCAGCATTATGGAATCCGAGGCCTTGCCCTTGACTACATCCGATCCTATCTTAGTGACAGACACCAATATGTAACCATCAATGATACAACTTCTTCCACTATTCCAATTACCGTTGGAGTGCCACAGGGCAGCATCTTAGGACCTCTTCTATTTCTTATATATATAAACGATCTGCCTAATGTCTCTAATATTCTCAAACCTATATTGTTTGCTGACGATACTACCCTTATCTATTCAAACCTCAACCCACATACACTAAATAATGTTGTGAATAATGAATTAAAAAAAGTCCACTTATGGATGTCAACGAACAAACTAACATTAAACATCGAAAAGACTTACTACATCTTATTTGGAAGCAAATCATCAAATGCAATTCAGCTACAGATAGACAACATTAACATGAGTAATAAAAATGATGGCAAGTTTCTTGGCCTATTCCTAGACAAGAGACTCAACTTCAGCACCCACATTCAACACATAACTAAGAAAGTCTCTAAGACAGTTGGTATACTCTCCAAAATCAGATATTATGTTCCTAACTCTGCTCTCCTCTCACTATATTATGCACTAATCTACCCCTATCTTAATTATGGTATCTGTGCATGGGGGTCTACCACTGCAAACCACCTTAAGCCCATCATCACACAGCAAAAATCTATCAGAATAATAACTAACTCTGCTTCAGACAACACTCAGCTCCCTTGTTTAAATCCCTAAACTTGCTAAATATTAACTCCCTCCACACATTCTCTTGTGTCAACTACATTTACAAAACCCTGTTCTTAAATGCAACCATGCTCTGAAACTCTCCCTGGACAGATGTAATAGGACCCATTATCACCACACCAGAAATAAATATCTCTTTGATATCCCCAGGGTCAAACTTAATCTGTGTAAACACTCTATGCAAATTAAGGGACCTAGTCTATGGAACTCACTCCCTAGTGAATTGAAAAACTGTAAAACTTTTGCCTTATTTAAAAGCAAAACCAAAAAGTACCTAACTTCATCTTCTTAGTTTCCTACACTGAGCTTTAAATTTGCTCTGTACCTAGTGTTACCCAATCTCCTAATGTTTATGTAATATCAAACAACCTTATCATTGTGTTCATTGCTGTCTTCTTTTATGTGCTAGCCATATGCCGTATTGTGACTACCAATTTTTGTCAACTACCATTCAAACTGTCATTGCAATCAATCTTATATTGTTTCTGCTGTATTGTGCCTACCTATTTTTTGTCAACTACCATTCAAGCTGTCATTGCAATCAATCTTAGCTACCTATGTGCTTTAATATACTGTACCTACAATTTTCTCTCATCTTCTTTCTTTTTCATTTCATGTAATCTGTTATCATTTTTTTGTCTATAAATTTTGCAAGTATTTACCTCCTTAAAATTTTCTTAGATTAAGGACCTGCCCGAAACGCTGTGCGTACTAGTGGCTTTACAAGACTGTAATTACCATATTTGTATCCTCACATTCCTTATGTACATTCTTGTATATGAATAAATAAATAAATAAATAAATAAGAATTCCAGAGAACAACATAGAGCACATAGAGGTGTCTAGAGATGAAGTGGAAAAAATGCTCAAGGAGCTAAATAAGAACAAAGTAGTTGGTCCAGATGGAGTTTCACCATGGGTTCTGAGAGAATGTGCACCTGAGCTCAGCATTCCTCTTCAACTGATTTTTCAGGCATCCCTGTATACAGGAGTTGTAGCTGATGTGTGGAAAAAGGCTAACATAGTTCCAATCTACAAAAGTGGAAGCAGGGAAGACCCCCTTAATTATCGACCGGTATCATTGACAAGTGTCATAGTCAAAATATTGGAAAAAATAATTAAAACTAAATGGGTAGAACACCTGGAGAGAAATGATATAATATCAGACAGACAGTATGGTTTTCGATCTGGAAGATCCTGTGTATCGAATTTACTCAGTTTCTATGATCGAGCAACAGAGATATTACAGGAAAGAGATGGTTGGGTTGACTGCATCTATCTGGACCTAAAAAAGGCTTTCGACAGAGTTCCACATAAGAGGTTGTTCTGGAAACTGGAAAATATTGGAGGAGTGACAGGTAAGCTTCTAACATGGATGAAAAATTTTCTGACTGATAGAAAAATGAGGGCTGTGATCAGAGGCAATGTATCGGACTGGAGAAATGTCACAAGTGGAGTACCACAGGGTTCAGTTCTTGCACCAGTGATGTTTATTGTCTACATAAATGATCTACCAGTTGGTATACAGAAT